>NW_027437191.1:926953-1041953 GCF_033239565.1 Halichoeres trimaculatus | reverse complement strand
CTGGGGATAATGAAGGGGTGGAGGAAAGAGAGGAGCACAGAGAACTTCCATCTTTTCCCTGGCTCTGCCCCTGCCCCGCTCTTTCCTCCTCTCTATCAGGCTCAAAACTCCGCTGAGGAAAACACAGTCGGACTCAGTGATGACCCGTGCAGGCAGATCCAGCTGGGAACGAATGTTTTCAGAACTTACCTTCAAAACCTGTCTCCTCAGAGACTTTCAACCAAGCCTGCTCCTGTTTTTCCGGTCTCTGTAGAGTACACACGTCGTATCGTATAACTCTGGATGATGACACACCGCACAGATTGTTTTCTCCTCCATCCTCCGGCGGAGTTGGAGCCGGAGCAGGCGGCAGTTGCCCCCCAACGTTGTCAAAACAATGACGTCGTGGGGGAATATTTTGAACTCGAGTGAATTCGCGTCTACCGCCTAAACGCGTGAACGCTCCAAACTCGCCGCGCCAAACGCGCGAATCGCGCCGCGAGAGGCGAATCGGCGGCTAAACGCGTCTTTGCATAGACTTTGTATGTAATCGCGCCGCAAATTCGCGTTTGGTGTGGCCGCACCATTATACCAGGGTCTGTGTGTGGAGGAACATGTTGTTCAGGGCCTGCCGAGACTGGAGGAAGATTTAGAGACTAAAGCCCTGTTTCATTTTGTGGTGTTCTTTTGACTAAAACTGGGACAGGTCCCCAAATTACTGACCTGTACCATCCGGCTTTTTGGTACCCTTCTGTTGGGGTTCTAGACATACTGCTCCAACCCCAGAAGGTGGAGCTAGAAACACTGCAGTTCATTGATTGGTGGAAAGAATGGTCACTTCCTGTGTGACAGCAGCTGCTGTATTTCTCCTGGCGGCTCACAGTCTTCTTATAAAACAAAGCTTGATTGTTCTTTGTATCAAACGGCCACATGACAATCACAAAGAAGACAAATTGTTGGATGTCTTCTAGGCAGAAATAACCTTACATTTACTAAAAAGAGCAGCCTTTCAAAACTGATCTTTCTGTCATGGAAAGACCAGATACCAATGCATTTTGACTGCTGAAGCACTGCAGAGCATAATGGGTTGTCAAGCAACACAAGGAAGTTAACCACCAAATAATGCAATTTTAAGTCCCTGTGAAGACTTTGAAAGTGATCTTGAAAAAGTCTCCCTTCTAGATATCTGCCTAATCATAATCCACACTTCAAAATTAGATTATCAGCACCAATGTAGCTGGTTATTTTAACATGCTACATCTTAGCTTTGTGATAGAGTAAGACAGGACCAGATTGATTCACGGCATGTCTAAAGCCCTGTTTCCACCAAGCGCTTCAGTTAGGTTAGTCATGGCACCGCACACATTTTACGGCATTTCCACTGACTAATCCCGGGGCAGATCCCCAAGTTACCAAGACTAACCGTCCCACCTTTTGGGACCCTTCCATAGGAGTGCCAGACTAAACAGATACAATCTTGGAAGGTGGAGCTACAACACTGCAAACCGTTCATTTGGCAAAATAATTGTTACTTACTGTGCTACGCCGGCTGTATTCCTCCTGGTGTCGCACAGTTGATTGTCCTTTGTCCAAGAGCCACATGACAATCACAGAGAGGACCAATTGCTGGATGTTTTCCATTGTTGCTCTTTTTGTTTACTGTGTTGTGTTTTCAACTTTGTTGGATTTATTAGCGGGGTACACTTTGTCACGTTGCTTTGGCGGCACGTGATTATGTTACTGATGCGGCTGTCAGTGTCCAGCTTACACGCTGCCTACCACAATTGGGCACGGTTGGCTGTGGAAATGCAAACAGGACCAGGTTTAACCAAGCCAACCTGTACCAAACCGTACTGATCTTAATGGGACTGCTTGGTGAAAGCGTGGCTTGAGTCTCCACAACAACACCACGCCGACTGATGAAGCTTAGTAGAGAGAAGAGAGATCTGAGTTTTTCTCTGCTGAAAACGATTTCTGTGATTAATTTTGTAGTGGTGGTGCACATTGTAGCCTAACTGTCAAGGACAGAAAAGCAGAAGAAAGAGAAACAAGAGAGAGATAGAGCACCAGCTAAAGGGCAAAAGGGCTAAACCAGGGGTCCCCAACTAAATTGGCAAGAGGTCCACAAACCCGAGCAGCCCATTAGACCAGGGTCCTGACATACAAAAACACCCAACAATAATTAATAGTTGTCTGCCCTTTTATTTTATTGTTATCGATGAATTGACAAGAAAACAAATATTTTATTTATTCAAGTGATTTAGAAGAATATAATTCAAGTACTCGTCTCATCTAATTTGACTGCAAATGGCTTTTAAATAATGCAATAACAACAAGAATTAAATAAAAAGTCAAAACAAAAACTTAATACATTAGGTGCACATTAATCACCTTCATCACTATTCATATTTAGTTCTGTTGTGCAATATATGAACAGGAACTCTGCACATACACCTTTTCAAAACTAAAGTGCAAAAACATTCAAAAGTGCAATGGAGAACAAACAAAACACCAGTAAAGGCATTTTGGTTAAACAGTTTGAACACTGGTTTTGAAGTACATTTTTGTAAACAAAAAGTTTGTAATATTTCAAATGCTGCCATGAATTTCAATCAAGTGCAATTCCTTTTTAAACAAAAGGCAATAGAAACTAAAAAATAAGCACAATGAAAAAACTCAGTGTGAGAAGTTTGCATGGGTACTGGCTGCCAATCTCTTAAATCTGGGTAGGAATGGAGTCAAAGCAATTCTCAGACATGCATGCACATGTTCATTGGTCAGTTGTGAGCGGTATTTGTTCTTAATAATGTTAAGAGTTGAGAAGGCTGACTCACAACTATAGGTAGAGCCAAACATTGTTAATGTGTACAATGCAACTTTGGTAAGTTCCGGAAACTTTGCCTTTGGCACTATCTGCAACCAGAAGGTAGCTGGATCAGAGGATTCACATTGCTCCCTTGACACTACATCAGCCTGCAAATCTAAAAGCTGCATTTGCAGGGCCTGTGTATTTGCCCATTTGTACACATGTGTTGCCTCCTTTGAGAAAGTGATAACATTCTTGACCAGAAAGGGGTTCTTAACAAAGAGCAAAAGCTGGTCTCCCAATGTAAAGCCATCAAAGCGAGCCTTAAAGTTTTCAATCAACTTTTGAATAAAGCTAACATGGGCAGTAACATTGATCTTTGGAATCTCCTTTAGTGAAGGAAAGTGTGTACAGTCCTGCTCAAGGTCCATTTTCAGAATTTCCAGTTTCTTCTGGAAAGACTGGACAGCAGCCACCAAGTCACACACAGAATTGTCTTTTCCCTGAAGCTTCATATTGAGGTCATTTAAGTGTCCTGTGATGTCAACCAGAAAGGCCAGTGTGTCCATGTTACTCTCCTCCTCCAAAAAGTGCAAAAACATCTGAGCTTTGTGACTTTTTTGTTGTGCCAGGAAATCTTTAATTTCATTTTTTATTTTCCAAAAACGTCCCAACACTTTTCCTTTACTCAGCCAACGGACATTGGAGTGCAAAAGTAGGTCATTGACAGGTGCATCTACTTCAGCTAAGAACTCTCTGAGCAGACGATGCTGGTGAGATGATGAAGCCCTGAGAAAGTTAACAAGCTTAGTGATGCTGTTCATTGCTTCCCCATAGTGCTCTGAAAGTGTGGAGCAGAGAACAGACATGTGGATAATGCAGTGATATGACAGGAGTTCTGGGTTGTCCTCTTTCAGTCTTGTAACTGCACCCTTTTCTCTTCCCATCATGGAAGGAGCACCATCAGTGGTGATGGAGACAACATTTTTCACATCAATTCCCCTCTCTTTCAGCATTTCCTTTATGGCCAAATATATGTCCTCTCCTCTTGTATGAGTTTTCAAAGATGTGATGCCTAAAAGGTCCTCTACAAATGTTTTGGTCTCTTCGTGGTAGAATCGGACATACACCAAAAGCTGAGCGTTGTCACTTACGTCAGTTGATTCATCAGCAGCTAACGCGATACACGGGGCACTTTGGATGGCGCTGTCCAGCTGGGAGTGGACATCCTCCGACAGCAGCTCTGCTCTTCTTGTTGTTGTTGTGGATGATAGGGGAATCTGATGGACTTTTTGTTTGAGTTGCTGTCCTTCTTTCCCTTCAAATAGCGTCTCTGCCATTGCCTCCATACATTCCTTGACCATCCCGGAGTCAGTAAAAGGCTTTTTGTGTTTGCCCAAAATCCACTGCACGCGTAGTGAGCACTCGTAGGCTCGTTGTTGTGCTGTGAGTGTCTGTGTTATCACCCGTGTAGCCCGCTCATACTGTCCCTTTAGTTCACTTATTTTCCTCGTCCTCGCGAGTGATCCTGGCGGGTAATTTGCGTCGAATGTTTTGTGTCTTGTCTCGAAATGCCGCTTGATGTTCCCACTTTTAACAAGCGCGACAGACTCTGAACAAATAAGACACACGGGCCTCGTAGAACTTGATGCCGGCAAAATGAAAGCATACGCCTCCGTCCACTCATCCCGAAATACCTGGTTTTCAGAGTCTACTTTTCTGACTTTTGAGAGTGCCATAATTTATTGCGTTCGCACTGATTAAGTGTATACCCCGAGGAACATGCTTGTATTTGTGACTCCTGTCAGGACCCCAGGCTAAGGACCCTGTGTTACACATTACTGCCCTTGCACGCGCCTATTCAGAAATCCCATATCGGTGAAAATGAATACATTTTTTTAATTTCAGTACTTTTAACTAAAAATGCTCAGGGGTCCGGATGATAGGGTCTCGGGGTCCGGACGTGGACCCAGGTCCGCCAGTTGGGGACCCCTGGGCTAAACTGTTTGTGCTAATGTTGACTCCAACCCACAGTCAGCAGTTATTCTGCAGTGGTCTGTTCAAACTCGAGAGTCTATCAATAAAATGAAGAGTGAGGTTAGGTTAGCTCTGATTGGTAGATGATTGACAGGACATGACCAGGATTCACTAACGATACACATTACAGACATGTCTCAGAGCACCGGGCTGCCAGCTGAGATAAATATAGACAGCTACCAAAGGAACTGACAGTTTACTTGTTGTCACATTAGCCTATAGATACATTGTAGCACCGGGTTGTATCCGACACTACGTACTGATGTATGGTACAAACTCACACTGTTTGTTGTATCCAGTGAAAATTTGAATCGAACAAAGACAATTTGTTGTAAAACAACACGCCTGGTAAAAGTCACATCTCTATGACAGCGTGCGTGCAAATCCATGCCAGAAGGTGGCTCTGCAGTCACATTAAAACAGATCCTCCTCACAGCTTTTTGAATTTAGCCTCATCACTCTGATGGACAGCAAACAGCTCCCAGGTTAATGAGAAATCAGAGAGTGGATGGAAAACAGCAACAGGTGGACAGAGTAAAGTTGCTGGTGTTTCAGTGTAAGGTGTGACCCTGTTAACTGGTGACTCTCAGCCGACCATCACTGACATGATCAGCTGAGAGTCTCCAGTTAGCATGGTCACTCTTTGCTCAAAAACACCTGTAGCTCTGTAACGGTCAGATCTGGATAGACGTTGACTCCATGGTGTAGTGGTTTCTGACAGCTGACCACAGAACAAGCAGACAGTTTGATGCTGCTGACAGCTTTAATCAAGAGTTTAAAGAACAAGAACATGTCTGAATGAATGGAGCTCAAGTCAAGATGCGTGTCTGCTTATTTATAGGGATGTAGGTCATAAGTAAAGAGATCTGTAGTGGAGAGTTATTTTTCATTAGCTCACCCCTGAGACTGGGGATTCTAATCTCAAGATGCCGCTAACCAAACAGCTCGCCTCTTCTAAGCTAGCTGTCAGAAAGCCTGCTGCTAGCACCAGTGACACAGGAAATGTTTGTGTTCTGCATGTGTTTAAGTCCATGATATCTACAATATTATTCAGGTATTCAGGTGACTGTGAAAATGTTTTCAGGGCCTCAGTGATTCACATTAGTGATAAACACAGCGGGTAAGGATTTCAGTGGTCTCTGTGTTGGATTCCCATTTAAACTTGCAGGCTGATAACCCCACAGGAAAAACCATTTCATTATCCTTCTAAAAAAGAGAAATCAGAACCGTGCCGTGGCCATTTCCAGGTGATCATCTCCTCTGTATCTGTCCATATTGGAAATCTATTCAATGGGATTGATTCCCCTGGGAGACCTGTCCGCTCTTATTCATTTTTCAATTTGCAAGCACGTCAGCACAGCCCAGAGCTTTGTTGAATGATAAGGAGGCTGGTTTCACAGCCCGGCCCTGCGTCCTGTCTCTGCACACTCATGATGTGATGCTGAATCAGCTGTGTGATGTATGGGCACCACGCAGAACTGTGACAATTTACTAACAGATCAGAGAGAGCCACAGACCCAGGTTAGACGTGCTTCACTCTGATATGACGGCACCTCTGGGTGATTCCTTGGTTTTTCCACTCTCTTTCACCTCCTCTCTTTTTTTCCCAGCCTTTTGCTTGATGCATTAATTAGTGCACCGCCATGAACCAAAGAGGGAGAAATTGGGGTTATTTCCTGGAGTAGAGAGAGCACTTCCATCCTCCTCCTCTCATCACAGAGGCAGAAGGTGCAGGAGATTAGGTGTCAGATGATATTTAATGTGAAGAGGGCCTGTCTCTTCCCCTGACATCCTCTCCTGGGTGCACTGCTGCACGGCACCGATACTCCACTGCTCTCAATCCAGGTCTCATCAAATGGCACTCAAGTCAGAGTCTGAGGGAGGGAGGGAAGGCACGTGACGAGGGGAAGAACAAAGATAGGGACGGACGGTGAGGGAGAGGCTGAAGAGATGTGGAGTGAAGTCATTAAAGGAGGGAAAAGTTTTCCGAGGAAATGGGGACGTGAAGGGAATTCATGCGGAGCTTTCTGGCGAGGAAGAGGGAGGAGATAGAGGCATTAAAGGGATCTGGTGGGAGAGAAGGAAGAACCTCAGTTTTCCTGTGCAAAAAAGATAGAAAGAAAAAAGCCTGTGAGCTCAGGCTGCCTGCTGAAGCCCACAGTGGCTGAATGCTTGTGACAGGGTGGGAGATAAGAGAATGAGGTTGGGGGGCGGCCATGGAGGAGCTGTGAAATACCCGGGGATGAAAATAGCTTCCCCTGGAAAGAAAATGGGAGGAAAAGAGCTGCAGGTCTCCTCAGATCTGCTCCCGGGATGGGAATGGCAAAGGACTGGAGCTGCAAGAAATCGGGACAAGGATGCCGGGCCCGCAGGTCGGAGAATCAATTTAAGCAGCATCACCCCGCTCCTCCTTTTTCCTCCTCCTCCTCCCACTCCACCTCCTCTCTCATCTTCCATTCTTTCAGCCTCAGAGCCTCTCTCTTCCTCTGCTCAGTGTTTGGTAAAGAGAGGCACAGAGAGGGCTCCATGATAGCGAGCCGTACAGCTCTGAACGGTGGCTTTGCTGCTTTTTACACATCTGAGTGCTCTTTTTCCACATCAATTACATTTCAAAAAGACATCAGGGGAAGCCCACACACTGATAAAGAAGCTTGTCAGCTTATCTAACACTATGACTTCTCAGATTTTCTGCACTTTTCATGCTCGGCAGAGGAATATTTGGGAGTTAATAGTGATATTTCAAGCATTTGAGTTCACCAACCCCAAAGTGGATTTTCTTTAGAGCAGTGGCTTGAATCAGACTTTTATAAAGTTCAGTGAGCTGTTTGGGCTGGAGAGACATTTCTTCATAAAGTGAGCACACTTCTGTTATTTCACACCAACAGTACATCACTTCTTCTCATTTCTAAACGGCCAATCACCTCAGGATGTCATGCACTGCACATGTATCCTTTAGGAAATTATAATGGGATCTTGGTTAGATTTTTCATTTAAAGGTGGAGTTTGTAGAAATGAGAACTTCAGCGACATGTCCAGATTTCAGCCTGAGTCCATCTGTTGCTAAACCATCCCATCACCCAGTGACTCTCAGCCTTTGTAGATCAAACAGGATCCTGAAGATGGCCTCATTTATTCTGATCATCATGTTGATGGCGTTGATGCTGAGGGACATGTCTCATATCTGGAGAAACAACAGGCAGAAAGCTCTGTGACAGCCTCATCACCCTCTGACAGCTCATGTTTTGTTTGACAGAGCTAGCCTCCACCAATGAAGCAGCAATCCCCCTCTGAAGGTCAGAGAGGAAAGAAAACTCTCAGGCAGAGAAACGCTGACGTTTGTTAGACTGAACCTGAAACAATAAACAATGACGTTTACAACAACGTTAAACTCTGAAACATTCTCCAATGATATGTGGCTCCTTTACCTGAGGAGCAGAAACAGCCAACTTCAGCGTCGTCTTTCAGACCCAACTTTTTCATTGATGACTCCCAGCTCTGAAAACTCTACACCCATGTTTACTCTCCATCTCCATCAGCAACAACCTCTGTTTTCTTCTACTGTAAAAAAACAAAACAAAACAAAAGAAAAGACAGAAAAAAGAACAAAAGAAAAGTTTTTTTTAGAAATTATTGTTCACTACTTTAAGACTTCACATATGTAACATTGTATCTCATTTCCACCGTTTTTGTTCAGACGAGCGCAGCATTTACTCTCTGTTAACTAGCTGCAGAGGGTTGATGCGCAGGTGCCTGAGTAAGGCTGCGTGCGTGCCTTTCCGTGGCTGAGCAGTGACATTTGTACAAGTCTTCAAGTTTTTGTCTGTTGTTATCATGTGCTTACATGCTGAGGTGTTTTTTTTTCTTGATCTCAAACTACCCCCCTCTGCTGGGGAATAGCCTGGTATTGACATTTTTTCCCCCTCTCTTCTCCCAATGTTGTTATTTCATATCTATCACAAAGGGGCACTTGGTAGCTGGTGGCTCCTAGGTTAATCCCAAATCCGGTCTGTTTCCTCATGTCTGGGTTTTTTCTTCTTATATGTCTTGAAAGGGATGTAACTGAAATGATTTTTTTTCCTCAAGGATCAATATAGTATTCTGATTCTGATTCTATTTCAACCTAATTTCAGCGAGCGTTACCCTCAGACCTTTGTCCAAAGTGTGTGGGCTCAGATAGACTCAGATAGCGCGCTGCATCTTAGAGCTTCACCCATCAAAAAAGAGCTAAAAAAACGGAATTATTTTGAAACTGTGATGTTTATTAACTCTTTTAACAAATATAAAAATAATAAAAAGTGATATATGATTGTGTTTATAATTTATTTCTTGGCATCACATTTGATACATTAGAAGGCTTTAGCAGCATCTGTCGCATAACAATGTTGGTTTTACAGATTTTAGAAACAAAAACTAGTTTGGTCCATAACTTTTTGAAAGTATCAAAAATGTCAAGAAGTGTTCCTCAGTATTTATTTATTTTACATATCACCTTTTATGGCCTCTTTAAGGTAGGTGCTCAAACCGTTACTGTCCTTGTCAGGCAAAAATCCCTGACCTCCTTTCCCACAGTAGACATGTGATTGGTGAGTGGGTCTCTGTTGACCTTCCCATGTAGGAAAAGGGAACACTGTTAAAAATTTAACTGTAGGATACCGTCAACCCTGCTGCCAGCATTTAACTGCTGTTTTACAGTAAAGTAGTCTTTGTTGTGAAGGTGTTTTTGTAACCGTGAGTGAGGAGGGAACACAGAGGATAACAGACTCTGTTTTAACCCTAACCATTCGACACAACCCACTTATCAACATAACAAATTAAACACACTGTAAAAAAAAAGACACACTGGGTACATGGGCCTGCGCCATGTGGAGCACAGACAGCCTGTGCCCCCAATGCACCATCAGCTTCATCAGCTGGTGTGGTGTTGTCATAAATCAGTCCAGACATGTCTGACAGGATCAGGAAGCTGAGGAGTAGCATTTCGGATTAACCTATATTGGTGCTGATAATCTCAGGCAGATATCTAGAAGGGGGACTGTTTCAAGATCACTCAGGACGCAGTCACACTGGCAAACCATTGTGTGCTTAAGCATGCTTCAACCATAAAGCCCAGCTTGTTGGCCAGTGTGACCGCAACTGTGCCTTGCTTAAGCATGGTTCCCTTTTCTTCTTTGGCACGCTGCAGAGCGGGGGCTTCAGCACGGTTCACTTCATGCATGAGCACAAGCATGCACAGTTTGCAAAAGCAACAACACAAATTTAAGAGCAAAAACACAAATGCAAAAGCCACAGCACAACACAAGTTTTGAGGATAGTTTCCTAATGGACGCAGGAAAGTTGTAAAAGTAAATGATTGTTTTCTTTTTACCTTCAGCTTTGATAAATAAAGCTTTAACACTAACGTTATTGATTTATAAAGCTGAATATAAGATGACCTATTTTTCCAGTAAATAAAAAATATAAATACTATGAAGGATATCACAAGGTGAGACCCCTATGAAGCTTTCTCAATCAAGGATGAAGTTTAAAAAAGATAATCATTTACTTACTTTTGCATTAGTCTCGTGGATTTGTCAAATCATCTGACACCCACCAGCCACCGTAAAGGGGGCTGTGTGGGACCAAAAGAACTTACCATAAAGCAAAATATAAACAGAGGCTTCTCGATGACGTAGGTGAGCGGTGTGTGTGATACCTGCCAATGGTTCATATCGGAGTAGTGTCACTGCTGGCTGCACTCTCCAGCGCGGGAACAGCGCAGCAGGGGCAGTCGTGCTTCAGGACGGCGGTCTGGATGGCCCATGTGACCACGCCCTCAGAAACACCTCAGAGGGATTTTAACTGTGTGTGTGATGAGTTTGCTCCTGTACCAACAGTAGCACTCTTACCCTGATGCTAACCCCATATGAACAGTCTAATGGATGTCTGCAGATACAAATCAGTCTTTGTGTAAAGTTTTAAAAACACTCATGAAGGATTTCAGCCTGTGTCTGAAGTATTTTCATTCAGCTTAAATGACATCCTGTCAGTTCATCCTGTGGCTCTGGGATAATACGCAGCTCTGGCTCTGTCAGCACGCCACGTTTTCTTTGTAAAACTAATTTCAGAACAAATGGCACAGTCAACCAGAGTAACTTCAAAGCAACAAGCAGGTGGAGATTATTGTCCTGAAACTGTAATGTCATGGTACCTGCCTTTGACTTTGTCAGAGCCCGCTCCATGTGCCATGCTGGCCCTGTCTGGAGATATTTCACGGAGGAATAACACCTTTGGCATTACAAGAGATCTGGCAGATGGTCAACTCTGATTGAATTCTCCCCCCATCTCTGCCCCTGCAAGCTTCAGGGCTCGTCTCACATCTCAGCCTGTCCCGTCCTTTGTGTCCCACGTGGAGAGAAAAGCAAAGGCTAGCTGATCTACACACACGTCGATGCCTGGTGAGTCCCCGCGGTTTCAGGCTCTGTCTCCAATCGAAGGAATGAAATCTTTGGATTTGATTTACCTTTATTCCCCCTGACAAATGGCCTTAGACAGCGCGCTCTGTTTCTCTGCAACGACTCGGCACTGAAGTCAAACAAAGGAGAGAGGAACATCTTTCAGAGAGGGTCTCTGATACAGAGACTCAGCCCTGCTCTCTGTCTCTGTTTCTGTGTTTCTGTTTCTGTTTCTGTCAGCCAGGTAGCAGCCCACACTTTCTCCGCTCATACTTAATTGATGCTTGTGTGTTAGTTTCTCACTGAAGGCTGGTGTGTGTGTGTGTGTGTGTGTGTGTGTGTGTGTGTGTGTGTGTGTGTGTGTGTGTGTGTGTGTGTGTGTAACCCTTCTATCAAGAGCCAGAGCCTGCCACTGGGGCACAGCCCTTGTCTGTCCATCTGTCAGGCGTGGAGAGGTCCCACTCTGCGACTCCTGTGTCTGTCAGGACACTCTGCCCTCCACAGCGTGTTACTCACCTCCCATCCTTCCTTCTCCCATCTCTTCGTCTACCTCCCTCCCTCCCTCCTCCTCCTCCAGCCTTCCACCTCTCCTCCTCACAGCTGCCTCCTCAGCTGTGTCCACTGGCCACGCGCCCACTCCTTGGAGCATGTCCTGTTTATCTCACACTGTCCAAGCAGCTTTCACCAGAACACGTTTACTCACAAGAAAGCAATATGAGCACTGTGAACACATCTATGTTTAAAATGTTACACACTCCCCACAGGAGGTGCAGACACACACACACACACACCTTCACACAGCTCTGTACACCTTAGAGATGCCGTCTCTTGTCTGTGAACGTCTGTGGAGTGGGATTTAAACTGAGGAGACTCCAGAAATAGCAGGACACACCTCATTTGGAGGTTGATCTGACTTGAAAGCAAATAACAGTTCTTTACAAACTGCTTTAAACGACACATCAGCCTGACTCCTGTCCAATCTGCTGCTGAAACCACTGCGTTACAGAGAGCAGCTATTTTAAAACTCTCTCTTCAAAAGAAAAAAGCTGTGCATTCTCAAGCCATGCTACGCAACATGTCACCTCTATGAACAATCCCACCTTTCATTCTTGTTCAGTACATCTGTAGACGTGTGCGTGGCTTTCCTTTTCTTTACGTGTTCACATTAAATCCAAGGTAGAAAGAAAGATCGTGTCACACAGATGTGTGACTTCTCTGTCATGTCACAGATGTGTGACATGAGACCTGCTGTTACTGTATGGTAAGGGTTAGCAAAACCACAACCTTCTGTGAATCAAAGCATGATTGTTCTTTGTATCAAAGAGCCACATGCCAATCACAGAAAAGACAGATTGCTGGATGTCTTCATCGTTGCTCTGTGTTTACTGTGTCGCATCTTCCTTCTGCGTTAGATTTATTAGCGGGGTACACTGTGTCACACTGCTATATTGTCATGGTGTTATGTAACTGAGGTGGTTATCAGCATCAAGCTTACACGTGCCTTCCAAGAAGGGCATGGTTGGCTTTGGAAACACAAAAAGGATCCAAAAAAGGGGTAACATCAGGTTTAGAAAGTTCTAAAAGTTGCTGTTCATTAAGGATCTGCTTGAGGCTGGCTGCGGAAAGACCACCAGCCAGAGACAAACAAACAAACAAACAAAACAAAACAAACAACAACAACAACAACAAAAACAGACATTTAAAACATTAAAGACATATTTACAGCCTGGTTCTAAAACAGCTTGGGTCGGTACACAGATTTCTCTATCCGCACACACTGAACAGGGGATTTATTTATTTTTTCTTAACCCTGCAGTCTTGAAATAATTAGGACTGTCTGATTGTCCATTCAGAAACACAGCTCAGCTCACGTGACCTAGGAATGCCCTTTATCTGGAGAAGAAGGGAGAAAGGAAAGGAAGCTCAGAACCCGCATTATATCCAATGTGGCTGTCGGGGGATTGGCTTCATTTCAGGCATCAGGAACAGACGGGTGACGTCATGGAGACCACATCCATTTTCTCCATTTTTTTTATACACTCTATTGATCCAACCCCGTTCCAAACTGTACTGATGTAAACGAGACCACGTAGTGGAAACAAGGTTTAAGTCTCGTCTTCTTGTCTGATCTTTCAAGTATTTATTTATTTTCCTGGGTGAGTGGATTTTATGCGTTTCTTGGAGAGTGGGTTTTCAGAATTTTGATTCTTTTGGATTTTTGTTCAAAATATTTTTGAGTTTTTTAGCTCCTGGGTCCCTCCCTTTGTGTTTTCTGCCTGACCTGACACAGGGCACCCACCATTGGGCTCCTAAAGGTCCCTCTAGGAACCAGCAGCTCCTGCAGTCACATGCTGAAGTGTTCTTGCTCCCACTGTTGGTCAGAGGTGTGTGGATGAGTGTAAAAAAAACTGCTGGAGAAAGAAAAAATACTAATATTAGGACATTATTCTAAAGCGCTATATAAGCTCAAGTCCATTTACAAGTCCATTATTCTGGTTACAAACACATTTTCTAGCAATTTTTTGTACTATTGGTAGATTTTATTTAAATTTTTTTTAAACCACAGTACAAGCAATTCAAACCTCATTTTTGTCTTTAAATAACTTGAAATAAGACATTTTTCTAGACTGGTCCGGTGAATGTTGCACACATTGAGTATAATAAGACAATTTTTACTAAACATGAGACAAAAACACGATGAGATTTCAGTTTTTTGCAGTGAAGAAAAGGAGGTCACCGAAGAAATGGTTGAATTGGCATGTTCAGGAACAAACATCTAAAAGGAGGGAAGAACTTTAAACCAAAAGTAGCTTTAATGAGAGTGCTGACAGAATGGTATGTGGGAACATTTATAATGGGCAAATCAATGGAAACAAACGCAGCCATGCATCTGACTGGAGAAGTTCTGATTTAGTTAAGTACACTAAACCAAATAATCATTGTTTTAGAGCCGTGTAATCACTCTGCTTTATTCTGCGGTGAGATGTTTCATCAGATGGAAAAACAGCATATTTCAAATATTGATTTCAACAGCTTCAATGAGGCGTGTTCATCCATTTCAGCACACATTACTGTAATTATCATTGGCAGAGACATACGCAACCAAAACATGAACACACTAACCAAAGCAGCGCCGCTACGGAAGAGCGGGCACCAACAATAGAGCAGATTAAGTCAAGGTAAACTGACTCTGTCCCGCTCCTTCCTTCTGTACGGAGGAAACACAGCTCCTCCACAATCCTGAGCAAGGAGGACCCAGGCCGGGGCCAGAGGGAGACTCAGCGGGTTCATCTCCAAGGTAAACAAACAGCGAGCAGGAGAAGGAGGATAATGTATGGACTAGCTGGCCTGAAGCATTCTTATCATTGCAATAACACTGTTTCCCATGGTTAGGAATCCATGGGCCAAGCTGGGCTCTTCTGCTCAGAGGAAATTTATACGAGGGGAGGAGAAGCAGGGAACGCATCGGGGGAAGTAGAACAGCCAGATTTAACATGTCATAAATTACACACACACTCTTCGCTCAGCTTGCTTTGATTAGCGTCCCTGGCAGATACATTATGTTCCCCAGGAGTGGCAGAATGGGAGAGAAGTTTCTGCACTGACAGGCTCTCACTCCCAGTCTGTTTGGGAAACACTTTGTTGAGCTAGACTTCGCTTTAGTCACCAATGCACCATGACAGGAAATGAGAATACGCCTAAACAGATTGAATTCAGGGAGTTAAATATGTCACTAACAAAGAGCGCTCTGTGTATTTAGGACGCATCCCTCTAATTAAGAATTTTATTGACTTCCTTTTGCAGAACAGCAGCCAAACAAGGCCGGGGCTGGTGTTTTTCAGGACTGATAGCAGGCTCTGAAATGTTACACCGGCTCATTGAGATTCACCAATCACGCTGACTTCTTCCTGGCTCTGTTTCCCGACCGCAGCGTGATCACGAATCTGAGCCGGAAAAATGCAGCTGGATTTGGCAGATGAGAAACTTTGAAATTGAGTTTGACAGTATTGGAGGAGCAGTGAGTGATACTTAATACCACGGAGAGGAAGGAGAGGACGGCAGACGAGGTGAGTGATGCTGCGTATCTGGACTGTTTGTGTCTCCATGCTGGGAGGCATTTCTGCCAAAGACAAATAAACACGGGGCTGATTGCATTGTGCGCAGGTGTCTGCACACACACACACACACACACACACACACACACACACACACACACACACACACACACACACACACACACACACACACACACTCCAAACACAGGGATGGATTGATTGCTGCACAGGCTGGTGAGGCAGGCCCCGTACCAGAGCCTGTGTTTGGAGTGACTGTGAGGTGTCTTGTTGGAAGGTCTCAAAGATTAATCAAAAGTATGGATCTATTTTTCACTCCTGATTCTGGGGGCTGGGGCTGTTGTCTGCCAGTGCTATGTCTGCAGTGACTCAACAACAGATTGAATGAAGGAAAATAGCTCTGCTTCCAACAGCTAACACTTTTCTTTCCTCAGCATCTTCCAGAAAGTTCCCTAAAGATCCATTTAGTGTGTAAACCATGATGATGTTAGAGATGCATGTGCATGTTGTCAGAGGTGGTTTGGTGGGCTCCAGAGGTTCACTGTGGATGTGAGCTGTGAATATGTTTATGCAGTATTTAAACCAGTCTTTCTTCATTCATGTTGTAATGTAAACCCCCAAACCTGTTGAGCCCTGCTTTGATCCTTTCTGTTTGTTGTTGTAGTCAAGCTAAACACCATCTGGTTTGTTTGATTTGGAAAGTCTCTGGCTGTTAGTTTCAGTGCACGACTTCCTGTTCGGCCCCAATGTTCCTACAGTGAACTGACATGTCACAGCTCTGGCACCCAGGAGAATTGGATGGCTCTGAGTTAGCTGCAACCTGCTGAATCAGACAATTTTATTTTGAGATCGTCTGATGAAAAATGGGTTCATAAATAAAATGTATTATTTATCATAAGTGTGTTTAAGTTAAGATCTTGAAAAAGTCTCTCTCCTCAATATCTGCCTGATTGTAATCCACACTTTGAAATGAGACTATCTGTGCCAATATTACTGGTTACAGATTATTTTGAATTGCTACATTGTAGCTCCTTTGTAGCTTTCTGATTGGATCGAGCAGGACTGGATTGATTTGCGCCATATCTAGTCTCTATGACAACACCACTCTGACTGATGAAGCTTAGTAGAGAGAAGAGAGATCTGTGTTTTTTTCTGCCGAAAGCAATTTCTGTGAATAATTTTGTATTGAGGGCTGCACTGTTTGCGCTGCAGCCTCACAGCAAGAAAGTCACTGGTTCGATTCCCACCTCGGCTGGTGGGCCTTTCTGTGTGGAGTTTGCATGTTCTCCCCGTGCATGCGTGGATTCTCTTCGGGTACTCCAGCTTCCTCCCACAGTCCAAAATCATGCTCATCAGGTAAATTGAGCACTCTAAATTGTCCCTAGGTGTGAGTGTGTGTGTGAATGGTTGTCTGGCTCTGTGTTAGCCCTGCGATTGGCTGGTGACCAGTCCAGGGTGTACCCCGTCTCTCGCCCAATGACAGCTGGGATGAGCTCCAGCCACCCATAACCCTGAACAGGATAAGAGGTTTAAAAAATGGATTGATGTTGTAGTGATGGTGGACACTGGAGCCTAACTGTCAGACAGAAAAAGGACAGAAGAGCAGAAGAAAGAGAAACAGGAGAGAGATAGAGCACCAGGTAAAAGCTAAAAGGGCTAATCTGTTTGTGCTAATATTGACTCCAACCCACAGTCAGCAGTTATTCTGCAGTGGTCTGTTCAAACTTGAGAGTCTATCAATAAAATGAAGAGTGAGGTTACGTTAGCTCTGATTGGTAGATGATTGACAGGACATGACCAGGATTCACTAACGTTACACATTACAGACATGTCTCAGAGCACCGGGCTGCCAGCTGAGCTAAATATAGACAGCTACTAAACTACATACAAACTGACAGTTAGCTTGTTGTCACGTTAGCCTACAGATAAGTCGTAGCACCGGGCTGCTGATAGCACTACATGTAGCCGGCTACTGATGTATAGTACAAACTTACAATATTTGTTGTCACAGTTCTATTAGTTTCTTACCCCATCTTGTTGTATCTGGTAAAAAGTGGTCTTGGAAAAAAAATATGTTCCAAAACAAACATAGGCCTGGTTGAAAGTCACATCTTAAGTGTTCATCTCACAGTGGTCATGAGACTCTGGGCCAGAAGGTGGCGTCCAATAGTCCAATTAAAACAGATCTTCCTCACAGCATCTTTAAAGGCTTTTAAACAAAGTTAAGTGTTGGAGTTTTTATTATTCAAAGTTTTGACTGAAATATTTTCACTTTTACTGCAAATAAATATCTGCTCTGAATATCGGTTATCAACCTCTTTAATTACTGATAATCGGTATGGGCCCTAAAAGAAACCATATCCATTAATGTCTAGTTAGGACCCACAAACCCAGGAGCATTAGCTCTTTTGCTGATGGTTAATGTGGCAGTAGATGGAAATCTGTTGTGCGTGCTGCGTGTTAAGACACACCCTGTCAGGTCTTCACAGTGTTCCAGCTCTGAGCGATGGTTTTACTCAAACATGTCTCTGAAACCTTCAGCATGAGGCACTCTGTGCTCGGGGATTCATTTGTATAAAAGCATTAACACAAATATAATCAGTTGTTGATAAAACTCATTACACAAACTGAGCTCAGCCACCGTTTGTGAGCGCACACAGATAATCTGAGTTCATCCCAAACAACCACAGACAGCCTGGATTAATTCAGAGGGAGAACACAACCAAACAACATCAACAGGGAGGAAAAAAACATCACGCTCTACCTTTTAGCTTCAGACGTTTCAGGTCATTCTGCTGCTTATTTCCATCTGCATACCCACACACACACACACACACACACACACACACACACACACACACACACACACACACACACACACACACACACACACACACACACACACACACACACACAATTCTCTGTCATTTCTGCTCCTTTTGTATTCCTATCCACTTGAGTGTTACTAATAGAAAGAAAATGAGCAGCAAGCCGAATGTGCTTTGAAGTTTGCCAGCAACAATTGCAGTGATTGATTGTTGGGTTGCTAAATAACTGGATATTGCATCCAGAGAGCAGAACAACAGAGTGAGAAAAAAGCAAAGCATCAGGGAGAATCTGCTTTCAACTTAGCTCAAACAATGTGAATTCTGCACATGCCAATTACACGTACACGCAGGCTCAGAAAAAAGCACACATAAGCTGCACAAATAAAGAGGGAAGAGTTGGAGAAAGCACAAAGTGCATAGATAACTAAAGCACTGAATAATAGAAGACATTTGTTTGTTGGTTGGTTGTGTGGAGGAGAAGACTCACAGCAGTCTCCATCTGAGGAGTGAAAGGGAGAGTCAGAGAGGACGGGAGGTGGGGAGAGTTTGCACAGCTCATCAGCCGACTCCAGATAGTCGCTCGGAGCGGGGAGATAAAGCCATTTTGGCAGCGTCAAATCATGCATCCATCACAACGCTTATCGGTCACTTGGGAAAGGTGCCTATAATAAATCGCCAAGTGCAACCACGATAGCTCAGAGCCAGACAATGGGAGGCAGCGGAGCAGCGTTCTCTGCTTGTTTGAACAGTGTGACTTATTTGGAGGGCAATCAAACAGAATGGAGATATTTATAATGTGAGCTCACTTTATATCTCAGCAGAGGGAGATACAGGGAGCCATGATGGCTTCCAGAGTTTTCTAAAGAGGGGCGCAGGGAGACAACCTCTTCATGTCACCTTTGTCACCCTGCAGAGGCCGTGAGGTGGTCAGAGGTTCAGATACCTCTCAGACTGTCCAGGGGCAGAGCTGTCAGGCCTCAGCTCAGTCAGTGCTCAACGCACTTTAAAAGGTCACCTCACCTGAATCACTCTACAGGTTGGTCCAGAAATGAAGAAAGCTTCCTTTTTCAGTCAGGGTCTGGCTCCTGACACTGGAACAGTGTGAAGTTTGCTGTATTTACTGTTTAAAGTAGTATGTGTCAAAATTAGTGTCGGACTGAACTGGCAGAAACAGCAAATCATTTCTACTGTTTAAACTGGTCTTTAGAATGATCAGCAGTGGTGTGCACAAGAGGGGACTAAGTGGGAGGTGGGGGTCCCCCCTCCTCATGGCCCAATTGTTGAAAGACACATGCCAAAGTGCCCATTAACAAGCCGAAATGTGCACTAAAAGTGGCCTCCTTGTTGGCCAGAAAGCATACCAAAGAGCCTGCTAGGGATCCAAATGCACACCAAAGTGCTGTCTGGGAGGATAAAACAAACACCAAAATGCCCTTTTTGTTGTCAAAACCATCCAAAGATGGCCTCTGAGAATCACAATGTGCACTTAAGTCCCAACTTAGGAGATAAAGCCCTTAAAAGTGGCATTTAAGAGCCAGAATAGTCACCAAAGTGTCTGCTTAGGAGCTGAATTGCACTCTAAAAGGCCTTTGGGAGCTATACTGCACACTGAGCTGCCCACTTAGGAGCTTAAACACTTTAAAGCTGCCTTAAGGAACCCAAATGTGCACTTAGGTGCTGGTTTAGTAGCTGAAATCCACGCATAAGTGGCCATTAGGAGCTAAATTGGACTCTAGAGTGCACATTAAAGAGCTGGAATGCACACTAAAATGCCTGCTTAGGGGCCAAATTGCACACTGAGATGCTTATCTAGGAGCTAAAATGATCATGAAAATGGAGCGCAAACTCATGCCAAAGTGGCTTTAAGGAGATAAAATGTGCACTTAAGTGCCTGTTTGGGAACCAAACTGCACTCTAAAGTTGCCTCCAGGAGCCAAAATGCGCACTTTAGTGCCTGCACAGGGGCTAAACTCTAGAGTGTCCTTAGGGAGCCAAAATGTGCATTAAAGAGTCCACTCAATAGCCAAAATGCATGCTAATATGGCCTTTAGGAGCCAAAATGTGCACCAAAGTGCCCACGTAGGGGCTACAACGTGCTAACATGCGCTGCCAAGTTTGGACAGTAACTTCTAAAAGACAGAATCATAAGGATAAGACCATCAAACATGAGCTGCTTAAAAGAAGAAGTAGAGAGAAGCTCTGAGCATCAGCAGTGGTGTGGCCTCTGAGGACACAGGTTTGTCCCCAGAGGCCACCGTCACTTCTGGAGCTTCATCAATGGGAGGAGCAAACATTGCTGAGTTTCCTGTAAGAATCGAGCCGCGTGATGTCACTCTACGTTGCAATCTGTGGTTGCAGATCTGTAGCCACTGAGTGTTGAATCAACTGAAGGTGATATAATTAATCCTCGGACCCAGTCCTGCATGTTCAGAGAGTATTTTTCAGCCGTAGTCTGAATCTTTAAACTTACAGTGGGCTTCGGTTGTGATGCTCAGCTCTGAAAGTCTCTTTTTCTTCCTGGATCCTTTGCTATTCAGGAGATTTGGTGATTAAAGAAATGTGTGCTGCCAAAGAGGCTTTATTAAAGCAGCCCTGCTCTGTGTCAGACAGAAGTGGCTAAGCTGGGACGAGACGGACACGGAACATTTAGAGACTCTGAGGCTGCTGTTAGATTCAGAGGATTTACCTAATCACCACTGACATTCTGTTTTCATGCAGAGTACACCAAAAATGTCCAAATAAACCACCTACTGCAGATATGGATAGGTGGACGTGTGTTTCTCAAGCTTTAAGTTAAAAAGGGTTGTGAGAGTCATGACAAAAATCCCTGAAACAAGGCCTCAAGTTTAAAGAGCAGATCACAGATTAAAAACAACAACTCAGAAATGTACAGGAAAACAACTTGAAGATTATATTTTGAAAGAAACTCCTGAATGAGTAACCTACAGGGTCTCCTGGAGACGATGATTTTACTTCTTGATCAGAAACTGTGATTTGAAGGTGAGGTCACAGAGGGGGGGTCCCTCTGCTTCTGCCTCCCTTTAACATGAATCAACATGGATCAGGCTGTCACTCTGTCAATGAAGAGGAAGAAAATCTGTATTCTATCCATATGATGGTCCTCAGGGTTATAGTTATGAGCCTGTTAGGAAAGAGTGGGAACAGGGCAGGATGAGGAGGAATAAAGTCCGTAGGAGAGAAGAGGAGTTGTGTGAGGAGAACCAGAGGAGGAAGGAGCAGGTGTCCTGGTGAGTGAGCACTGTCAGCTAGTGATGTGTAGCCTAAAGCTGTGTTCACATCAACGTATTTAAAGTTTGAAATCAGATTCACTGACTTAAAAATAAGTAGTTCGTGTAAGAGCTGATCATAAGCTCTAGTTGTCAGGGACTGCCTTTTAAAACTCCAAAATATGAACTATGCTTTCCCGAGTTGTGTGTGAGAAAAAGAGACTTAGGCGGGAATGCAGCATCAGTTTCTTTATCAGACAATGTTAAGAGTTAACTTACACAAAAACTAACCTGCAATATGCTCTTCAGGCTTTCTCTCTGTGGGACTTTGTTTCAGAGTAACTGTTTTTTGATGCCAAACCTCTTATTCCTGCCTGAGCCAATCAGTGACGAGTTGTGACTTCATGTCCCTCCCCAGTAGGGAATGTTACAGTCCAGAAAATACTCCACCAGGAACTAAACGGTTCATGTGGCCATGGACGGACAGGCAGGCTTTGATTTAACCAGACTCTGAACTCTGGAGCATCCTGACGATCCTGTCGATGTGTCATCGACTGCTGTAAATTCACACACTGAGCTGAGGGCACAGAGTCCCCCCGAACTTTAGCACCAGGAACGGACAGAGGAGCATTTCTGCCACGGGGCTCAAAGAGGATGAACATGGAGGAAGGATCAGAATCAGAAAGACTTTATTAATCCCAGGGGGGGCATTTGGTAAAAGGATTACATCAAATCAGTCTCAGCTGTTTGTGGTTTAATCCTTAGCCGTGGGGGTGAAATAAAAACCCTGCAGGATCTCTGCCTATCAGAAACGTTCAGCACTGTCTCCCCAAAGTTCCCTTTGAAAGTACTAACCTGAGCTGGACCAACAACCACAGAACTAAATCAAGACCCTAGTTCCTGCTTGTGAAAAAAGAGTTATTGCTGTCAGGAGCAACTTGTTTCCCTCCCACTCCCCACAGCTGATGGAGTTACAGGGAGTTTTTAAAACCCTACTTCATTAATAAAAACAAAATGCTCTTTGCTTGCTCCTAACCTCCCTTGGTGTGTGAGCAAACAAATGTGAGCAATGTGTGAGCAAAAGTGTGACCTGCAGTGACAGGCAGATCTGTCCAGAATGTTTAATAGATTCATGCAGATAGATAAAGATATGAATCGAGACTCAAACTCTTTGAAGCTGCAGACGCCGTTTCCTGAGGCTGCTGGGTAGAGACAGACAGGTTAGACACTGTGAGCATCACCCTGATGAACTGATCCACCACTGTAAGTGAAGGATCCACCGTTTGGTCTGCAGTGCTCACGATGAAGACGATCCTTTGTGTGTGTTTTATATCTCTGGGACTACACACACACACACACACACACACACACACACACACACACACACACACATACACACACACACACACGCGCGCGCGCGCGCACACGCACACGCACACGCACACGCACACGCACACGACTCTTCTCCTGTACGGCAGCTGCAGTGCTCCATGAGAGCTCCACAGTGATCAGCCTTAGCTTTCTGAGCCAACCTCAGTCCACTGTGTCTCATGGAGAGTACACTGAATCCATCAGTGCAGAGCCAGCGCGGGGTGTGTTGTGTTTATCCCTGTAGACCTCAGTGCTTCTGATGGCCTCCTCTCTCACAGTTTACCTAATCACCCACTACAAACAACCAATCAGCCCTTTGTTTGGACCATTATTGTAGTCTTACTGTTGTGGTGGAGATTAACTGCGTTGGGTGGGTGGTTAGGCATGGAAAGAGGTGATTAATGATGGAAACTGTACTGGTCAGCTGCGTTTTCTCTTCTGGAAGTCAACAAAGGAAAATTCCAGCCAATAAAGTCGGCCTCTGCAGTTTCCTGAATGTTGTGGGACATGTCCTGTAGTGGTGCAGAGAGGACAAACACACATTGGGAAAGAAATGGGGGCAGTTGTTGAAGAGGAACTTTGTTTACTCTGAGAGTTTTATAAGAACATCATTTTTTGTTGTCGTACAGTCTGGGACTTGCAGCGGTCTGGTCTGGGTTTGGACAGGGTCTAGGTCATGATTAGATCTTAGCAGGAGTTGGTCTTGGCAACAACACGGATTTAGTGAATTTTAACCAAGGGTGTTTGCAGTCTCACAGCTTGGTCTGACGTCCTGAGTTGGACCACAGACTGAGTCCAAAGACTTCTCTTAAAATAAACCAATACTTTCTGATTAACGGGGTGTCAGCCAAAAAACCCAATTCATCCGAGTTTCACACCTGAAATCTGTCATGACTTCACTCCACCAGGAAATCTGAACCCCGCCAGGACCAAACAGTCATGAGTGGAACAGCTCTGTCAGTCAGTCTTGACAAATTCACCTTTGATGCGAACTCTGCTGTCATCAAAGAGTTTTTTCCTCTTTGGGAGGTCAGAGATTTTGTTACGATCAATGGCTTGTGGGGAAAAAAAAAAGATGTATTTGTCCTTACACATTTAATAAAAAAGTTTAGAAGACTAATTTAAACCACTTTCAATCAAACTTTACTTTAAATGTGTTTTCTTTAATACAAGAAGAAAAAAAGTCAGTCAACTTAAGTAGTGTCCCTGGGTGTTGACTCAGTCCTGGTACTCCAAAACTTTATCTCCTCCTAACATTTGAATATGTCACAAGTCACATGATTCACAGGAAGTAGCATCAGATTCTCTGCAGGCCATGGGAAGGCCAACAGGAAGTTCACTCCTTTATTTTTCTGTATATCTGATGATATATACTCTCTGACCGAGGGGGTTACAATCTCAGCTCAGTCCCTTTACACAAATTTATCCATTCATTTATTTATTTCAAATCTCAGGACTGAGTACCAGGAACGGGACTGAGTACCAGGAACAGGACTGAGTACCAGGAACAGGACTGAGTACCAGGAACAGGACTGAGTACCAGGGACAGGACTGAGGACCAGGAAGAGGAATTGAAGCTTTTTTAGAGAGTTAGAATGAGGAAATGGCACTGATTCAGTGGAACAGCCCTTATATAGTGCAATATGGCAGTGATGTTTTGTCTTCACTTTTCTACAGTGGATTTAGAAAACCACAGTTAAGTTTTACACAGCTGTGTTTTTTTACAGAACCAGTAGTGTTTGGGATCTTTGCAGATACTCTGAATACAGTGACCTAATCATTACTCTTGGAAACCATGACAGTATAAATAGATATACTAAATAAGCTTCTGATAAATTCCTCTTAATTGGGACCCTGTTAGAACTGCTGACACTTTGAAAACCAACGCTCGCTCCACGAAGACAGCAGTAAAAGGCAGGGCGTTCAAGTTTTCTTTATTCAAATGTATTCAAACACTGAAGCTCTCCTTTAATGGAAAGAAAACACACAAAAAGCCAAACAAACATTTGAAGAGGACTCAGAGAAGGTTTGGTCACGTGGTATTTATCAAATGATGAAACCACGTTGATCCCTGGTGCTCTGGATGCAGGTCACAGCCCCAGATATGGTCCAAATTCCACCACAGGGCCCAGAATAGTCCATTGTTTGCTTTTCTCTTGGACAGTGGATTTTCTGCTCACACACACACAGCTCGTCATAGTCAGAGCCTTTTTTAGCACACATGCTGCCCTTCTGTTTTCATATTGACTGTGGGAGCAAATCTGCTCAGTGGGGATTGAAACATTGGCCTTGGAGAGGCCCGCGAGCTACCAAGACAGACGGTAATCCTCCGGCAAACCCCAGCTCATCCTGGCCCATCATTACATCTCTGTGACCTCAAGCGCTGCCTCCGCCCCCTCCCCTCCTTTCCTCTTCTCTCCTTCCCTCCTCCCTCCTTGTTTGCTGGGTTGGAGAGAAAGATGATGCTTCCCTCAACCTTATTACCATTTCAAAGACTGCCCACAAACCCGGCCCACATGGCCCCTCATTAGGCTGGTGGCAGGGGGCACGGGGCTGTCTGATCCCAAACCTCTTGGAAAGTTAAGACACTGGATGGGGAAGCAATAATTTGCTGCTCCCCAGCCAAACGCACGGGCAAGTATTCCTGACCTGACTTCAAAGTTGCAGTGTGGAGCGAGGCGAGGCTTAGCCGTTACACCCTGACTGCTCTGCAGCCCAGGCCAATAAAGAGCCTCATACACAGTTTTACCAAAAGGAAGGCCTGTAATGATTCGCTCTTTCCATGATTCAAGGCCTCTATAGTGGCCTCAGCTGATTAACTGAGAAGTAATTTTGTTGGCAATGAATGCACGCTTAATGTGAGTTCATTTAATTTGTTGGCGCTCTCTCAGACTCGGAAAGAAGTGGTTACCCAGTTTAATGGGAGCGCTAACGTTGTGACCATGGTGCATTTTAAAAAGCAGAAAAACAGTTTCCTCACATTAAACTGGATCTTTAGAGACGTTTAAGGAACAGTGGTCTGTTCTGAGGCGTCACAAACAGCGTCTCCATGAGCGATGTGTGCTCAGAGCCCGGCTGAAACGTGTTAATAACAGCGAACAATGACTGAACGTCTCCTGTGAAGCTACAAAGAGAGCCGTGAAGGTGAACTTCTGAGGATTTCTTCAAAAAGAAGCTCACCTCCACACATCAAAGCGCTCGTCTCCGCGCGCTGCACTGATGTGATTTCATATTAAAGAAATATCACAAAAAAAGACTCCATTTATTTTTCCATTCCACAGGCAGGAGGCGTTGGTTAAAGGATAAATAACGCTGATGCTTCTTGGCCGTGTGCGAGGGCACTCATTCCATCTGGGGTGTGATTGAAAAGCCCCAGTGCCCCGAGTTCAAAGCGCTATTACACGGCACTGAGTCTGGCTTTTTCATCTGGGATGGGTATCAGGGGGCCGACATGGAGGCAGATAGGATATCAGAGCCAAGGATGATACAAGGATCGCCTCTGAAAATCAATCGGCAGACAGTCCAGCATTGGTCTCGCCTATTTATTTCTGCATCGCTCTGTGAGGCCCTTCAGGAGGGCACGCTTCAGCAAGAAGTCCAGCACACAAAGCTGATCTGGCTCCGCTGAGAGGGACACAGAGAGAAGGGTGAGGCATCCTGATTATTCAGCTCTGTGTTTCCATAACTTCAAACTATGAGAACCAAGGAGAAACAACGGAGATGTGCCACCTTTCAGTTTCTATGACTGGCCATGGTTTCAGAAATGAATCCTGAAGTCCAGGTTTCAACAACTGAAGTTTCCTTTACTTCATTTTTAAATTAGTTCTTGGAAAAAGCTTCTTCCTGGATTCTTTTATATTCTGCACCTTTAAAACCTCTAAGCACTGCACCCCATACACTTCCTGCTTTGGTCTAACTCATCCTTTTAATACCAATGATATGTTCTTTCCTTACGGTGAAGATTTTATATCTTAAAAGGGCTGTGAGGAGTTTCTAAGTGATCTTGAAGTCTCCCTTCTAGATATCTGCCTGATCATAATCCAAACTTTAAAATGAGATTATCAGCACCAGTATCTTTGTAACTTTCTGATCGGGTCGAGCAGGACCAGATTCATTTCCAGCACATCTAAGTTTCTATGACAACACCACGCCATCTGATGAAGTTTAGCAGAGAGAAGAGAGATCTGTGTTTTCCTCTGCTGAAAATGATTTCTGTGATTAATGTTGTAGTGATGGTGGACACTGGAGCCTAACTGTCAGACAGAAAAAGGACAGAAGAGCAGAAGAAAGAGAAACAGGAGAGAGATAGAGCACCAGCTAAAGGCTAAAAGGGCTAATCTGTTTGTGCTAATGTTGACTCCAACCCACAGTCAGCAGTTATTCTGCAGTGGTCTGTTCAAACTTGAGAGTCTATCAATAAAATGAAGAGTGAGGTTACGTTAGCTCTGATTGGTAGATGACTGACAGGACATGACCAGGATTCACTAACGTTACACATTACAGACAAGTCTCAGAGCACCGGGCTGCCAGCTGAGATAAATATAGACAGCTACTAAACTACATACAAACTGACAGTGTTAGCTTGTTTTCACATTAGCCTAAAGATACGCCATAGCACCAGGCTGCCGATAGCACTACATATAGCCGGCTGCTACAATGTTTGCCCGATGTTATGTTTCAAACTGTAGCTCTACATAACTGCACTGATAAATACCTTACCTCAGCGTGTTGTATCCAGTAGAAAGTTGACTTGAACAAAGAAAATCTGTTTTGATTCCATTTCCTTTGTTCTCTTTTGTTCCATTCCATTTTTGCGTTTTGGCAGGAAGTGTTTATTGAGCTGAGCTACAGCTGTCCTTAATTTCCTTTGACTGAATCGTGCCCTTCAAGAGACACTGCATTTGTTATTCCGCCTCATGGCTGCAGCAGGATACTGCAGCATTTTGCCTAATGTGTGCTGATTTTGCTTGATAAAGGTCTATGAACGAAATGTTGCAATAAGAAAAAAACAACAGCAAAAAAAAAAAGGAAATCTTTCTGGAAGTTGGCCAGTGTGCAGGAATCTTCTTCTGATAAACTTGAACTTTATTGTCTTTATCAAACCCACCTGTCTAGAAGAAGATGGGAGAAGATCCTCGCTGTACTGTGTTTTGAAAGGGAGAAAATCAACCCTGTTACCAGAGCCCAGTCCCATCCTGATGACAGCTCTGATGGAAACACTGGGACAGCGGCTGAATGAGCCTGTTACACAGCTTTAAACATCCACCTGAACCATCTGATGCACATTTGGCAGATCAAAAGAGTCCATGTGTGAAAATCTCATTTCTCTGCTTTTAAATGAAAGGTTGAAATTAAAAGAAAACAAAGTGCTCGGAATACGAATGAACACATTTGTCTGGCTAATGCTACGCTGACTGATTTGGAAATGACATTGCTGAATTTGTTTACTGACTAAATGACTCCTCTTATCTTATGTTCCTGTTTTCTTTGACAAGCTAAGGATGAATATTTCAGCAGTTTCATGATACAAAAGTTGAGAACACAAATCTTAAAGTATCTGAACCCTGTGAGAGTCTTTGTTCACTGATTCTTCTCTTTCAGCTCATCACCCAAACATGGACCCAAAACCTGGAGATGATAGAAAAAATGATTATTGATTCTTCTCATAATTCAGAATAAGGGAACAGATGTGTTTACTCTAACCCAGCTCAGTAACTCCTCTGTTGAACAAAGAAAAGTGTTTTTACAGTTTGTTTCAGTGCGTTGTTTTTTGCTTGAGTGACACATTGATTCAAATTCCTCCTTCTCCCAGTAAACAGTAAAAACATTTTCTCTCCCTGTTTGTTCTCCCTGTGTGCTGCTGCATACACTACCTGAATACATAAGGCTGCGCTGTCTCTGTGCCGGTGGCTCAAAGATGCTACAAGGCATCAGTGAGCCACGCTGAAAGATAAAACAATCCTGTGTTCACCACTTTGACTTCATTAATGACACCAGGCTTGATAAGCAGAGGGTTCAGAGGTCTACTGGTTGGGTTTGGCCTGAGGTCTGCCCCCTGGCTGTGCGGCTTGACGGCGTCTGTTTTTACTCTCACACCTTCACAGCCGTCTTGAGACAGCTGCCTGTGAACCAGATTTGAAGTCTGCACAGTGGCTGTCATGATAACCTTTAAAGCTGCAGAAAAACAGAGAATGTTCTTCACCCTGCAACACATTACATGTAAAGGTTAACGACAGCACTCCATCCGTTCATCCCAGCAGCTCTCCTTCATCCCCTCGCCTGGCGGTGGTCCAAACAGAGGAAGTCTGCAGTAGGGAGCTAAACACTCCAACTTCTGGAGACTTGACAGGATTAAGAGGGAGGTAGTAAGTAGCTGAACCTTGTTAGCTGCTCTGAAACACAGCATCAAGAACCAGGACCTGCAATCAGAGAGGAAAACAGCCCGTTTGTACTAATGGTGGTTAAGTGTTACCGTCTAAGACCAAATGTGCAAAGAGAGCAGATATATAGGGATCAAACAAAACCTCTGGGAAATTATGACAATGTGGAGCAACATGGCTAGTTTAGCCCTAGGAGACACAACATCTTTCAGTAAACAGATGAGATAAGAGGGGACAATCTAAAGCCCCGTTTTCGCCAAGCGGTGTAGTTCAGTTTGTCTCAGTGGCAAGAAGTGTGTGGAAAGGCTCAACAATATGGAGTTTATTTTGCAACGTTTCAACTGTCAAATTCATATGCATACAAAAAATAAAAAGTTATAAAATGCATGTATCATGTCTAATATGTCAACAAAAAGAAATGTTTCTGTAACATGACAGATTGCCACTGTCACATGGTGAGCTGCTCAAGTCCAAGTCCAAGCGCTTTGATGACTTAAGTGAAGGTAAAAGTCTGTGAATCCACTGAAGTAAAAGGAAAATTCCCTTCCTTGGGGGTGCAGGTTGAGGAGGGTTTGATAGGATTTGAGCTCCAAATAGAGTTAGAACATGTGTACCCGTGACAACAAGAGTTCACCACGGAGTGTCCAGATTGCAGGACTGATCAGAATCAGCTTGCGGCTCAGGTTTGAGCTGACTCTGGTTGAAAAGAGGAGTCAGCTTCATCAACAGAGATCTGCTTTGCTTCTCTGAGCAGGTACTACCCTGGTAGAGGGGTAGGTTGTGACAAAGGACCACCATGTGTTTGACATCACCTGGTGAGGTCTGTGGTATTCCTACAGAGGTTTGAATTGGTGCCATTTGAAGTAAACAAACGTGGGTACTTTGCATTAAAGTTTGAGAACTCTGACTCAAAACTTCAGTGAGTTGGAGGTGCTGAAGCAAAAAGTGTTACAACCATACCCAGTCTCCCCTACATGTTTTTGGAGCCTGAAGCAGAAGCTTGTCCTGTTGTTAGTGCACAGATATTTTGGAGTATAAGTGTTCATGTGTATTCATAAAAAATAAAAGATTAAAATAAAAGCTGGTTTGGCAGTTGCTTGTGTGTGTGTGTGTGTGTGTGTGTGTGTGTGTGTGTGTGTGTGTGTGTGTGTGTGTGTGTGTGCGTGCGTGCGTGCGTGCGTGCGTGCGTGCGTGCGTGCGTGCGTGCGTGCGTGTGTGTGTGTGTGTGTGTGTGTGTGAACTCAGGGCTCAAACAGAGAACCCTAAAGTCAGAGAGTTTGTTGAATCATATGTTTCATGTTTTCCTAAACTCCCTACACTTTTAGGTTTGAATTAAAACACAGATTATTTGGTTCAATGTCTGCTTGACTCCCAGATTATTTTTGTGGGCGTCCATGTCAGCGTGGGGTGAAAAGTCAGCTTGATGTTTGGAGGGGTTGAAAGTGAAACATTCATGGTTTGCCAAATCCATCACCTTGTTTCAATCCAGCAGAGCCTTTCTTTAAACAAACTGAAGACCTTCAGAACGCCACACCCTGGAGTTAAAGCTGAAAGCTGGCACTGCAACCTCACAGTCAGTGTTTCCCTTCAGATCCAGTCTGCAGGAGTCCAGAGCCAGAACTCTGTCAGTGAAGTCAGAGGCAGAGTTTGAGCAGAGCTCTGATAGTGAACAACCGCTGGTCCACCTTTCTCTGCCGGCTGAGACACACTCAGTAAGGGTTCACCTGCACACCTGCTCACCTGGATATCACATACAGGATCTGACTGCAGTCTTATTGGGGTTAGAGTTCTCATGAGCTTAATATGGGAATAATCCTGTTACTAGTCCCAGGAATGGTACCACAGCAACAAAATGAATCCTGTGAAATTCAGGTAAAACTCAGGAGGCAAGAAGACACAGGGAACTCAGTTCATTGTCCAAAATGAGTCTCTTATCCAAGCTTTGCAACAACTTAAAGTGCAAATACATCTGCTTCAATTTCAGTTTAAAAAGTGCGTAACAATTTAACATTTCCCCCTGACGTCAGAAAGATATAATTCTCATCATTCACTTAAACTCAAAAACATCCACTACAGCTCCAGTGGCTGCTGTTCTTTTTTTTTTACCTGGTGACTTGTGTTTCCATTGGGATCAGTACAGTGCCGTGCAAAAGCAAAGCCTGTGAGTTCTGTAGTTAGGTTTGGCAATAAATGAAACTTATGTTTGGGTTTTTTCACTTATTAGTGGAGCGAAGGGCACACAGCAGCAACTCAGCATTGTAGAAGGCAATTTGTTTCTCCCTCAGCGCCAACTGGATGTGACGTTCAGTGGGTGTTCCTCTTCATGCCAACTGTATCCATAGTCTGCACCTGAGGCACGTAAACATTGCGACTTTTTAACTATAGATAACTTCCTAAAAACTCATAACAACGTCATAAATCAGAAAGAAAACAACATAAATATGTCAGTGCTCTAAGAATTAACATTTACAGTTTTTCAATAAAGAACTAACCTGTGGATGAAGATAGGACTCAGGTGGTATGAAGACACAGGAAACTCCATTCATTGTCCAAAATGAGTCTGAGCTGTGGGCAGAAGTGCTGCCTTAGCTTTAGATTAAATGATAGCATGTTGGTTTTAATCCAGGACCAGAAAATCTAACAGATGGGAAGTCAATGTGACACTTTTCCTTAACGGGGGATAAACCATCCAATAACCATCTCAGTCCTTCCCGTTGTTTACCCTGACACTGAAGAACCTTGAGAAGGGTGAAACGGAGAGAGCGCTGTGGTAGAACTGGATCCTTCACGGCTCATATGTGACTCCAGAAGCCAGGGAATATGTGTGGGTGGAGAAAATGATTGTTTATGTGACTTTTATATTATATAGCATGAGGAGAAATAACAGGAAAGGCTGGCTACAGCTGAGTCTGCCATTACACATGCTTCTGACTGCGGTCTCTCGTCACTCAATCCAAGAAAGTAATGGCGGTTAGCTTGAAAGGCTAACTCAGCATGATACAAGCACCGTATTAAACAGAGCCTGGTGAAGCAGCCTGCTGGAGTGTGCGGCTGCTTCTCACAGGAAATTCACCCTGACCTTGAGGAGATCTGGTATAGGTGGATAGGTATGCATGGGTTGGTGGATGGTATAGAGTGTCACACATCTGACCCGCTCTGCTTTCTTTGGAGAACATTTCTTTCCTTAAATGGAGCAGAGCGTTTAGCAGAAATTATGCTGTATTACTGACACAAGCTATAAAAGCCCGTTTTTATGGCTTGTTCTCTTCTTTCTCAGACTTATACAGTGAGCTTCCAACCACACACACACACACACACACACACACACACACACACACACACACACACACACACACACACACACTGAAACCACACACAGTTATTATCACAGCTTTCCAGAGGCAGTGAGACAGCTGCTGTTCCACTTGATCTTGTATAATGGGAACAGCAGCGAGACTCAGTAATGACATCTCATCTCACAACGCTATTCCAACACTTCCCATAGCATGACCCCAGAGCCGCTGAGGAAACTCCAGCTCCTGGTGTTGGTGGGAAAGTTTTAAAGACTGAATTATACTCCATCAGTGAGAGCAGCAGTGAGGGCTTTTATTGAGCTCTGACTGACATTTACTGATTGGGACAAGATTGCCAGCTGTAGGTTTTGGACGACAGAACATCCCAGACTGTGGAACAAGTTCAGTGGTCACTGGCAGGTGTTAAGGTGTGTGTCCTCATACAAAACATGCATCCTATCAGGAGTAAAATCACAGAAAGACATAGTGGTGTTCTTATAATGTTCTCAAAGGAAGTTGTTCCTCTCCGTTGTAACTTGCTAAATGTTGTAGAGCTCTGTACTCATGCAGGGTTTAGCTGAGATCAGACTCCTTATCTTGTCTTGATGTTGGGTTTCTGCTAATAAAACTTTATTAACATGTCTCATGTTCATGTTCTCATGTCTCATTTCTGTTACCCCCTTTTCCACCAGTGCTGGTTTTGGTGCTAGTGCTTAATTGTTTCTAATTACATTCTCCTGATCAGAACAGTGAAGCACAGACAACATCTTGGCGCAATGCACGTTATTTCTGATTCCTCTTCCTGTATCCATAGCAACAGCAGCAACGACAGCAGCAGCAGCACTGCTGACTTCCTGGATCCAAAAGACCAAGATTCCTTGCAAACAGCCCACCACAAAACACAAATCACTGCTTTAGATAAGGATATCCTGACAGGTGTATACATGACATAATATTCAGGTTGGAAAAGGAGTAACCCAGGGGGGATTTTCAGGTTTTTCAAAAGGATTATTGGCATAAACATAGCCTAATTAACCAGGTTATTGCTAATATTCTGGATATAAAAAGGTAAATGACTGCATGTAATTGTAGCTGTTGTTTCACTGTAAAATATCAGTGCATCTGGAGCCATTTTAGGGATGGAGCGTGTTGGCAAGAAGATGGTACTGGGAGCACTTAAAAGGCGCAATGACTCCGACGTGTACCTGGGGAGACAGGAACAGGAGAACTGGGGGGGACCAGTGTTCCTATCCAAAGCATTGTCAGTGAAAACACAAAGAACCAGAGCTAAGTCAGGAACTGGTCTGGAACTAGCTCCAGCTCGGTCAAAAAGGGGCGTGTGTGACAAAGTTCAATCTGATGGGGATGAATGTTACCAGATATTCTGATTTTCACTTTTTTCTCTTAAGCTAACATTAAGACCACAAATAAAAATGAACATGTGAGTTATAAATATTATATAATCTTCATTTTTATTACCAAAATATATTCAAGTACCAGTTCATTTTTATTGATTAAATGTGTCAATGAAGCAGTAGAATACAGCTGCAGGGAAACATCATCTCCTACAAAGAATTAAAATAGCAGTTTCAAAGAAAAAAAAGACGGTTTGACTGTGGCAACTCATGGTGACCCTGTGATGACCAGATGTCTATCAGCATTAATACGGTGACCCTGAGTTTCCCTGTTCTTACATTTCTGTTGCATCATTTTCCAGAGGGCGTTAGCAGAGAAGGGGCTCTCATCTTGATGTGATGAACTGGATGTTTTAGCATAGAGATTTTCAGCAGTTTGTTTCACTTATTGATGGAATCAAAGAGTTCAGGGACCTCAGAGCGAAGGTCAACATGCTGCCTGTATCAGTCATTACAACACCACACAATTCCACCAAACTGTACCGGAAAGCTAAGCTACCTGAAGGCAGAGGTAACAGTCTCTGTGATCGATGTGGTGAGTGCGTCTACAGCTGAGATGAACATTTTTGTGCGTTTACAGAAAAAAGAAATTGCTGCACTTTTGTTCCATGACTCCACGCTGAATGACAATTCTTCTGTGTCTGAGGCCTTGAAGAGGGAAGAAGAGAGGTTCTGTTAACTCATAAATAGACCCAGGCAAGAGTTCAAAGACAGGTTCTGTGACTTTGATAAGCTGGGGCCATGTGTGCTATTCATTTCACATTCTTTCATGCATCGGACATGACGTGCATTGCTAAGCAACAAAGCTCATTCAGCGGCTGCAGGAGAAGCAGAGACAGTTATTCTCAGTGAGACATTCACCTCAGAGCCCAGCAGCGCTCATCAGATGAGGTTGGTTGACAAAGAAAAGTAGAAGTTAGTTGTCTGTCACGGGTCAACCTGGCAGCATTGAGGTCGCAGTTTTTGCTGCCTTGAGCATAAACACACCTTCAGGTGCACATCAATACACTCTGTCTTAGTTTTCATACAGACACTTGATTACAGCACACCAAGTCCCAGTTGAAGCACAGCACCTGTTAAGATGTTTTTTGCATTTCTTCTGGTGGTTGTGACATTATTTTTCCTGTCTGTTTGCTTCAGGAAGTGTGCTCATCGTGTGTGTGGTTGTATGCGCTCACGTGTTCGTGTACATCAGAGTGGAACACTGCTGATACAAAGAGCAGAGGAGAGTTGTGACTGTGTGACCATGTAGAGACAGAAACGACATCCTGCTGTGAAAATCAGATAGAGAACATTAGGGGTACATAGGGAAACTCTGCTATTGTTTGGGGCACTGTTTTGGACGATCTCATTGAACATATTGGACAATGAGGGTGAATGCTTCTCATGTGGATCAGAGGGAAGAGTTCTTTTCTCTGCTGCGCTGTGTGCTTCTCTGTTTCCACCGCGGCCTGGATCATTTTCCATGTGACCTGCCAAGGGACTGCAGATGTAAACTAGCTTTAAGCTAACTCTGGTACAGTGCATCAAATGGTGACAATTATGTTGAATATTGTACATGGTCCCTTTATAAAATAAATTAAATTAAATTAAATTAAATGTGTGTAGTACAGGCTTTTTAAATCACTATCCCTGGGTCTTTCTCTAATATGCTAAAACACATCCACACTGCAGGCATGTTGGCCTTTATCCGTACATGAGCGTGCTGGCTGAAGAGTTTACTCGCATCATCACAGCATAATATTTTGGCCATGTTGTTTCAATGGCCAAGGCGTATCAGCCAGAAACCTAAGATGCAGTTTTGGGTCATTTACAGCCAAAAATCTTCAGTGGCCAAATTTTCAGAGCAACCCTGCTTTAATCCTAATGTAAAGTCAGTTCTCTAACACTGAGTGGTGAAATTATCAACTAAGGCTGTCAAAGTTCTGAAATTAATGAGTCATTATTTAGATTTATCTCTGGAGTAGTGTCAGAAAGCCATGCTCACATCTTCCTGCCTTGCTGTGCAGCCCTTCCTCATCCTCTAAGGCAGGGGTCTCCATCCTTTACTCCCATAGGAGCCATTTCGCATCATCTTAGCTGGATCAAAGTCATTACAGAGTCACAAGGTCTACTTTATCTTTACGTTGAAAGACAATGAAGACAATGAAATGTATGTACTTGTATACATAATTAAAAAACTAGTGAATAATTATCTAAACCATTCGTTTTTTGATTTTATAAATTTGTGCATGTGCTGTCTTAGTTTTTTTTTTTTCTTAATAATGTTAGCTAGTTTGCAAATATTAAAAAAAAAAAGATTTTGCAAAAAAAAAAATACATTGCAAATGTTTGCGAAGATTTCATCTTTTTTTTTCAAATTGCATTTTTTTCAAATTTGAGTTTTTTAAAGATTTCAAAGTCTTTTGCATTTTCAACTCATTACTTTTTGATGACTTATGTTTTGCTACATATATATAAAAAATGTATTTTAAGGTGGCACATTGTAAGTTCAATGAAACCATGGAAAGTTGGTGGGCTGTTGATGTTGTAGGAGGTGAAGTAGAGTGGTGGCAGGCTTTATTGAGAAAAAACAACAACTTTATATTGATATTTTCTAGAGCTTCAAAGAGCCACTGCAAATGAGTCAAAGAGCCACATTAGGCTCTGGAGCCGCAGGTTGAAGACCCTTGGTCTGAAATATCCCATTTTACAGCTCTGTGTGCTTTGAGCAGAGGAATGTAGTAACAGTGAAGGACTGAAGCTCTAACTTATGCTTATGGTGAAGCCATCTCAGGTGGTGTGACCTCATAGATGTTGTTAGCCATGTGCTAAGCTAACATCTAAATCTATTCTGTTGTTCTGTCTCTGTATAAATAAATCTGCCTCAGCTGGATATGACTCATTACTTTGTTAATGTTTGAACTTTTTCTGCACATTTGAATTCACATTTTAAAGAGAAAAAATAAACCAAACACAAATGAAAATGTGGAATTTTCCCATTTGGGAGTGCTTGCTGAGGAACTGCCACAGAAAGTAATAGACTCTAATGGCCTTCTGCCACAGTGTGAGCAGCCCACACAGTGACGGATTAGTGCGGATGATGTAACGGCTGCAGAGATCATTCTTTATGCTCAGAGGCTTCAACTTGTTCCTGAGGAGTGGATGAAGTTCACTCTCAGCCTCTGCTCTAACAAAGCCTGATCACCATGATGGAAACTTCCTGGCTGGACATTGCTGTGCGCACACACACACACACACACGCACGCACGCACGCACGCACGCACGCACGCACGCACACACACACACACACACACACACACACACACACACACACACACACACACACACACACACACACACACACACACACACACACACACACAGACTGATGCAAATCACTGCTCCCAGTGGCCACAGCTCTGATATACCGCTGCGCTATCATTCATGTAAGTGATGTTTTAATTAAAACTTTAATTGGCCATGTTTGACAGACATCATTGACTCGTTTGACATCAGGATGTGAGAGGATGATTTGTTTATTTATTTTGCCAAACTAATGATGGCTGCTGTCATTTAAATTAATTTGTGCGCACAAGTTGAGACCCACAGTCCCTGAACACTCGCGTACTCCATCAAGCAGGAAACAGGCGTTTGAGTTCTGCAGAGTTCTCCTGTGGGACAGGAAGGAGCAATTAGACAGTGTTGTCAGGTTCAATAACAGGTATGAAAAGCAAAGCCTGGTGTATGGAACTGGAGGAATCATCCAACAGTCATAAAACCCTGATACAAGAATAAAATGACTATATGAACAAGACTCAGCTTCAACCATCAACCACAGGTCTGTTTAAACCAGGCAGAAACACATCGGCAGTCACTCGCTACCAGAGGACACCCATCATCACACAACTCAAAAACACTGCAGGGTGTGATCTAAGTTCACCACACTGGTCCATATATCGATGACTCACGATGACAGAAGGAGTCTGATCCATCAAATCATGACTCACTTTGTAAAGCTGGCAACATGAGGCAAATTATTCTAAGAATTGTGTGGACATGTTCTCACTCTGTGCATTGAATAAGTGCCTACGTAGAGTCACCATCGGTTTCATGACACGTGCATACAGGACTGTTTTGTTGGGACCTCTGGGCATAAATCAGTGAATCAGAATCAGTTAAAACTGACAGGCGTATGCCCACAGCCTGCTATCAGCTTACAACCGCGACGACTTGATTCACTTCAGAAACATAAATTCATCATTACCAGACTTTTCAAACCAGTCAGCAGTTGCTGTGCTTTGAGACCTTGTGTGGGGATAACAGAGCGGTTATCTGTGCTCCATTGCACAGACCAAAAAATAACATACCTCAGTGAATGTATTTCACAATCCAGGTTAAAACTGGCCAACATAGCATCAACACATCTCATTCATGAACAAAACACAGTGCTAAAACCATTAGGTACATGATCTGTGCCACCTGAAGCGCAGACAGACGGTCTCTACCAAGTGGAGCACAGACAGCAGGTGTGTACCAAGTGGAGCACAGACAGCTGGTCCACACCATGTGGAGTACAGGCAACCAGTGCCCTCTCACAACATAGTACAGTAGGGTCTCATGTTCAGGGTGTTCCCTCCCTACTCACGGTTACAAAATTCCATCATAACATCAGCAACAACAACAGTTGTATCTTCCTAACATTTTGATACTACCTAGGGTGGGACAAAGACATCAAGACTGTGGCCGAACAAGAACAATGAACTGATGTTAATATTTCAGATACTTATGCATTAAAATATAATGTGAAACATGGCCAAACATTTGCTTATTTGAGGGTGACATTTGCTTATTCTGGGATAACTCTGGAGGAACAGAAGTAGCAGTCGTACAGTGATTTCTTTATGGCCCTCAAAGCAAAGCGTTGCCTGAATGCCTGTTCAGCAGTGTCAGCAGTGGATTAAAGAAGCAGTTTTTTGTGTTATTTGCTGCATACTCAAACTCAGTGCTCATACAGTCTGAGCCTCTCCAACTCCTTGTTCCACCACAGCGTTTCTCTGTCCTCAGTGCTGCTTGACTCTTCACTCCCTTGTTGTCGCCTGCTCTGCAGAAGTCCTCAGCAGTTCATTCATTCAAGTAGGACCAAAGTGTGGACCAGCATAGAGTGCATTTAAAATAATTGGTGGCAATCTTTTTTTGGTTCATTTGTTTTATTTTTTTAAAACTGCTTTTATCTCTGTGAACATGTTTTTAGGGCCTGTGAAAAGCCCTGCTACCACACATGAGCGAAGCCAAAAGGGAACCACCAGTGGGTCGTTTTCTGGTTTGAAGAAACCCAACAGAGGACTGTTGCTGAAAGATTTCACTCTATGAATAAGAGAAATGAAGCTTAGTACAAGTTCACCCAGCTCCCGTCAGAAAGACAGTCTGTGTGCTCACATGCTTACGTTTCCTTCACTCACTCTTTCCCACTTCTCTCTATCAGCTGACCGGCGGTGTGTCAGCTTTTCACTCTATCCAATCACATTATCACAGCTTCACTTGTAAGCCAATCATCTCATAGCTGTCCAAGCTTAAATGTCGTCTCTCCTGCTTTCAGCTGTCTTTCAGGCTCACGTCACGACCCTCCTCCTCCCTTGGCAGCTCCAGTCTCCATCGCTCAGTTCTCTGCTCTTCAGCCCCTCAGCCCTCACTGACTCTTCAAGATCCAGCCTCTTATTTTAGACTCCACCGGGGGATGTTCATAGGTCATCACATCTTTGTACCCCCTATATTTATTATTCCAAACGCTTGTTGGGTTCTAAGGCTAAACTTTAGTTTTGCATTTGTTAATTGAATCTGGTCATAACCCTTTCTGATGTGTCTCTCCCAACTGAAATGACATTTCTACCTGAAAGATCCAGCCAAAGGTGTGTGAGGTGAGTGTGTGGAGTAATCTTGTGAACGTGTATTTTTTTTTTTATTTTTTATTTTTATTTTCATCCAAAACAGTAAAAGTGAAAGCTTCAGCCTGGAGGTGGGGCAGTAATCATGTCTTAGTGTGTCTTAAGGCTAACGTTCAGCTGCAGAGTTAACTCCTGGAGGGGATGTCTGTCATGTAGAAAATGAAGTTAAGAGACAAATGTAGATTGTAAATGTTTTGTCTGGTGTTAAACTGCAGTTTGTAATTGCTGTATGCCCTTCCTATAAAATGCCCTGAGTCCCTGCAGCCAGCACGCTCATCAAGGCTCCTGTCACCACTCACACACAGATGTTGTCCAACAGCTGTCTGTAGACTCTTCAGTTTTCCTTTCATTTCAGTCTAAAGAGTCTTCACTGCTGGGAGAGAACTATTTAGTTTTGATTTATTTGGCAGTGATTCAGCCCCATCATGATGTCTGCAGGCACTCAGAGAGGACATAAAGACCCAAAGCAGGGCAGGAAACCCCCGCTCTGCTGGTGCTCAGGGGCACGCTTGGATATTTTCAACCATCTAGGCGGGGCATGTACAGCATGCTCATGAACAAAAATGATTATTTATACTTTCTGTCTCCACCAACCATCTCTACTTTAGAAGGGCTGTGAGGAGTTCCTCAGTGATCTTAAAAAAGTCTCTCTTCCAGATATCTGCCTGATCCTAATCCACACTTTAAAATAAGATTATCAGCACATATATAGGTCATTTTGAAAATGCTACATCTTAGTTTCCCGATCAGGTCGAGCAGGTCAGGATTGATTTACGGCAGGTCTAAGTCTCTATGACAACAACACGCTGGCTGATGAGGGTTAGTAGAGAGAAGAGAGATCTGTGTTTTTCTCTGCTGAAAACGATTTCTGTGATTAATTTTGTTGTGATGGTGAACACTGGAGCCTAACTGTGAGACAGAAAAGGGAGAAGTGTGGACTCGAGTCATGTGACTTCGACTCCAGTCAGACTCAAGTCACAATTCTGATGACTTTGGACTCGACAATATCATCAAAGACTTGGACTTTGGCATCTTGGCTCGTGACTTGACTTAAGAGGGCCACAGCAGTTTAACTTTGCTGCTGACAATGTGGGTCCCTAATAAGGGTCCCCTAATGAAGTTAAGGCATTATTGAGCATTTATTTTAAGTTTAATAAGCAATATAATGTGTTACCTAACATCAATTAACATATTAGTTCAGCATTAATGAGCAGTCCATTACTGCCTACTGTTCAGAGATAATTAATACATTATTAAACATTAAGTTACAGTATGTATTTAATTATCCTTCAACATCAGTAACCTGACATAAACCTCAGTAAATGGCTAGGAGTGCCTGATAAGCATGACTTAACCCTTGTTAACCATTACTGAATGCTTTGGACCCTTATTGTAAAGTGTAACACACACATATATATATATATATATATATATATATATATATATATATATATATATATATATATATATATATATATATATATATATATATATATATATATATATATATATATATATATATATATATTACAATAAATAACTCAATAATAATAATCATAATAATAATAATAATAATAATAAAATAAAATAAAATAAAATAAAATAAAATAAAATAAAAACTTTTGCAGGCCTGAATAGTTGCCTGGGAGCAAAACCAAAACAAATTGCCACTTCACTTGAATATGAGCACAAAAGAAAATAGTATGTGCACTATCTGGATTCACAGGTCCTTCAGTTCTGGCAAATAGCAACAAACAGTCCAGAATGAAGTAGTAGCTTATGCCATGAGTCTAACTTCCAGCAGGCCCAAAGAGAGCGTCCTGAGTGTAGCCTCAGGGATATATGTGTTACACTTTACAGTAAGGGTCCAGAAAGCATTCAGTAATTGTTAACCAGGGTTAATAATGCTTATCAGGCACTCCTAAACTATTACTGAGGTTTATGTCAGGTTACTGATGTTGAAGGATAACTTAATACATGATATAACCTTGAATGCTTAATAATGTATTATTTATTGCTCAATTGTAGACATTAATTAACTGCTTATTAATGCTTAATGAAGAATGAATAAGCATTCATGTTAGTTAGTATATTATATGCCTTATCAAACTCAGAACTAAAGCTTAATAATGCCTGAAATAATATTAAGGGACCCTTACTGTGAAGTGTTACTGAAATGTGTGGTCCAGCTCATATCCTTAGTGTGAAAATTAAGCAAATTTTCAATTGATAATTCCCCCTGCAGCGACCCCTGCAAGCTGGAGATGGAGATCAGGGTGCTGGATTGAAGGGGACATCCAAATGTCTTAAACAAAGTTACGCACAGGGTTTTTCTTCCACAGGACTGAAGTGAATTCATCTTCCTGGCAGCTCCAAAGGTCCCGGCGTTATTTTCCTCTCTCCTCTGAGTAACAGGAGGGTAATATCGCTCTCTTCTTGCAGAGAGTATGTCAAACATGAAACACTATAACTGCCAACAATGCAACATTGCGTGCAGTTCACAGTTATTTGATCAGAGCAACCTTAACTGAAAAAGCAGTCGGCTGCCTCCGCGTGGCTTTGAACTGCAGTCTATAGGAAATATGAAGAAAGAGAAATGACCGAGGGAGAAAATGAAATGAAGAATGTGCTTGGCAGGAGTGCCATGTCCACTCTGCTGCGTTTCTCTGCAGTCAGCCCGTCCGGGCTCTGAGCTGCTGCATTAACAGTCCCTGCATTAACAGTCCCTGCATTAACACTCCAGATATGGGGCTTTGATACCCTGTGGCTGATTTCTTGGTTGGGTTATCAGGGTAATGTTCTTTGACAGAGCTGTAACACAAGGCTGCTGGATCAAAAGGCATTTTGTTTTCTTTTCATCTCTCATACTCCCAGCCAGGACTTCAGTGAAACAGAGAGGAAGGCAGGGAGACAGGAGCAGAGCGGCTGGCGGGGTGGCAGGTAGACCAGCAGCCTGCGGTGGAGGACGGGGCCTGTGAATATCTGGGACACTGCTCATCAACACATTCATTTGTCTCCTGGAGCTGGAGGACTTCTTCCATTAGCTCATGCAGAATTTTCTGGAAAACGACTTGCAGATGATTAATTCACTCTCATCAATTGGCCACCTCTGATGGTAGGAGTGTTGCTCTCATGTGAAGTTCACATTTCTGTCTCGTCTCGTCTCCCGGATGCGCGGTGTGAGAGCGACTGCTGAAGTGTGTGTTAAAGATGTGTGTGTTTATGGTGCTCCTGCTGGCTCAGTGTTCAAAGGCAAATATTAATGTATGGAGCAGCAGGGCTCTTTCTTCAGTCTGGCCCCGGGGAGAACTGGCAGAGAACAGCCCAATATAAGATGAATATTAAAAGACTGTTTTCCCCATTTTCTCTTTTCTGTGATGCTGCTCCTTCTGTTGGGACAATTAACCTGCCTCATCTCCAGCCTCAGTCATTAAAACATGGACAATCATTTGCTGATTGATGTCTGTAATAAACTTTCCCTTATTTCAAGTACTCCCTGTTTACTCTCACTCAGTGGAATGAATTCACGTCAGGTTTGACGTACTGCAGCTAGTTTACCTTTGTTACTTTAAGTCTGGGTGGTTGTAAATCTGCTGTAAACCAGTTCATGCGCAGGCGCAGGCGCACCTGCCCTGCGCCGGCCTTTGCCGTGCAGACAGGGCGTGACTGGCGCACTTTGCAAGTTTTCTGCAGTGCCAAGAGAGGCGCAGTCAAGGCGCAGAGGAGCGTGTCCACGCCTCCCTCCGCGCAAATGGCAGAGAGGGAGGAGAAAAGCCGTGAGTGGGTTTAACACAGCCGAGCGCTGTTTTCACCAATCAAATGAGCGCCTCTCCTCACCTTTAAATGCCCTGCGGCCGAGGCGCAGCGTCTGATTGGTCTGAGTGATCCCCGACTCGCGGAAACAGTGCTGGTAGCGGAGACAGTCAGAGCCGCTGTCCCTGCAGCAGGAAAATGGATAGCAGGGCACATCGGAGGGCACGAAGCCCGTTACCTTGTGGGCCAGCTCCCTTTGTCACTAATAGTAGTTAGAAATGAAGAGACAGTTACACAGCTGGCTTATCCATTCAGAATACTTTTGATCCACCTGCACTCCTGGTTTGTCATCACCAAATAGCAGAACCTTTGGTGATATACTGTATACTCTCCTGGTGTCTCGGCCTCATCCTCCTCACAATAATGTACTCCATCTTTTTAGATCACGTTAAAAATAAAAAACTAAAACAGAGAAATATGGGAAATCACAGAGTTGTTTTTACATTTTTTGTCTCTTTTTTCTTCGTCTTTTCTCTCCCTCTTTTCTTTGATTTAAATAAATTGAGAGAAGCCAGTTACGTACTCAGTATCAGATGTTAAGGCTGTTTATTGTTGAATTGTAAGATGTGCATCAAACTTCCAGCTGCTGTCAGGTTAACTTTCCATTCTGACAAACGGCTTTAATCTGACATCAGATGTGACGGGACAGTTAATATAGATATAAATGTATATGCTGGTTCAGACGGTTTTATTAAATAGTGATTACTGTGATTGTTTACTGCATTAAAATGTGCCTGACACTCTGGAAACCTGCCTCTGAGGCTTTGATGACATGTGCGCACATGTGCGCCTGTCACCAAGTTACAGCTGCGTGGGGTGCACTCCGCCTTGCGCCGAGGATAGACCAGGTTGGAGCTGGTGAGCTTTCAGCGCACTTTTTTGGCACGAAATTGTCACTGCGCCAACATGAATCTGCTGACACCTCCCCCTGGCGCGCCGTCACACCCATCTCTGCGCAGACGGTCTACCAAATTGTCAAATTGGCAGCGCACGGCGGTGCCCCGCACGAAATTAGCACTGCACAGGCTGCGCCAGGCTTGCGCCCCCTGCGCTGCGCCACGAAATTAGAGCCCATAGCGTCTGTCAAACTATTGTTCATTATTCCAACACTAATATCAATCACAGTGAAAAGGAGAAGCTACCTTAGCAGTGCTGTATTTCTCAATCATGTTAAACATCAGTAGCATTGTTTGCCGTCAGCATTGTTTGTGGTCAGTGTGAGGTTCAATCTGTACTCTGAAGAAAGCTAGTGTTTACTGGGTTTAATAATCACATGTCAGTACAAACGCTCTCGCTATCATATTCCTTCATTAAAGAAAAGACATGATATGTTCTTATTGTGTTTACCTGATGTAAACGTTTAAGTTTTGCCAGCTCAGAGCTTCGATCCAGGGGCTGCAGTGTCCTGCAGCTGGTTTCTGCAGCTGGTTCCTGCTGTGGAGGACTCAATATCTTTACGATCAGGGGGGTGCTTTGTAAGTGGCTCCTGTTTCAGAAGCCCAAAGCTCTTGCCACCCACTGACCTTCCTGAAACACCCCGTAAGGTTAATCCCCAGGCAAATAATTGAATCTTGACCTGGCTATTATTATCTCCCTCTAACCGTTCCACTCTGCAGGAAGCTGACCTCGTAAAAGCCACAGGGCCTCCCCTTGGTTGGCCCCAGCACTAATGGACACCCACACACACACACACGCACACACACACACAAACACACACGCAGCAAATCTTTCGTCCTTGTGTTAGTACGCCGATACAGACAGCCACAAACATGAGTCTGTGTCCCCGTGTGGGAAAAAACACACCACTGCCTGCAGGCTGATCGAACGCAGGCTGAAATACAGAGCTAAATAACATGGTAACAAGGTGACACACACACATACACACACACACACACACACACACACACACATACACAAAGAGGATATACTGTACAGTGACACCCACCAGTGCACACACTTTGTCTGCAAAGCAGGATCTCACCATCAGCTGCCAGTGGGTGGTAGAATGTGTGTCTAAAGCGATCTCACAGAGCCGTGACTGCTGGGAGAATGAAATCAAACCTGGCACAGGCCGCCAACTGGTCAGGCCCTCACACACACACACACACACACACACACACACACACACAAACACACACACACACACACACACACACACACACAAACACACACACACACACACACACACACACACACACACACACACACACACACACACACACGCACACGCACATGCACATGCACATGCACATGCACACACACACACACATGCACATGCACACAACCAATTGAAATTTACACTTGAGCAGTCAAAGCAGGCTTTATACACACCTGACAAACGTGTGCCCTGCACATTTACTTACACACATAAACACATTAGACACCATATGCACATGTGCACTGGCTGCTCCTGGTCTTCATGGTCCTCTGGCTCTGGTAATTAATTTAGATTCTCCTCACTCCTCAGGGAGGGGAGAGGAGCCGGTCTGTGGTCTCTGAGGGGAGATAAAATAAGGAAAAGAAACAAGTTTGAGGAGAGCACTGTGCAGACCTCGCACACCGCCTCGTCTGATCCACACCGCTAACACGCTCACAGAAGCATGTGCACAGATGTCTGATAGATTTCATCCCTGCAGCCGTTTGGATTGACCCTGTGCACCTTTTCCTGGAACAGCAGCTGTGAGGCAGGCTGATGTAGTATTGTATTTCTGATCAGGAACTCCTGCACAGGGGCTGCATGCTTTACGACACTCTCTGTTTCACTGCCAGAGACACTTTGTGATCACTGCTGAGCTCATATCAAATTGATCCCAGTTTAATACTTGGACTAAATGTAATGGCTTTCTAGTGGCCAGACGAGCATCATCATGGTGCTCTTTAGTTATCATACGGCAGTCCATCAGTGGAGAAGGTCTGCCTGAGTCTGAGCTCTACAAACAGTTAGTGTGTGTTAAATGGAGGCTTAATCATTATTTACAACCTCCTCATTTGACTGTATTAGCAGCACCATCACAACCATTAACTGCACACTCTGCCCTCTGGATGTAGTCAGTGGATCAGTGATGCCTCAGAATAACATCAGTGTGACGGTGTCTGACGTTTTGCTTCATACAGTTAAGATCAGGACTTCTCCTGGAACAAGGACCCAGCCCTGAGTCAGGACACAAACAACTTACCAGACATTTACACTGATTTTAACTCACTGCTGTTAAACTTCCTGCCAACATGTTGAAGCACAAGAAACCAATATCATCTCCAATCTCTATTGGACTTCAACATGACCCTCCAGAAACCAGCGACTGAAGCCATTAGGACGAGTGCTGCACCCCTTTTCCACCACTGCTCGTTCAGTGCTGGTGCTAGTGCTTAGCTGGTTCTAATTAGATGCTTTCTAAAAACTGGTTTTCCATCTGTTGTACTTTGTCAAAGAGCCCAGTCGGGCCACATTATTCCATCACCATAAAATGTGAGCACTATTGATTTAGCCTCCATTTCAAATCATGAAAGAAGAAACTCTTACAAAACAGTGGGTGACTCGCCCAGCAGCTTACCTTTTTTAACAATAACTGTTTTTCACACTGATTTCTGGTCACTGTAGCCCCGCCTCCTCATGCAGTTGGTGCTTAGCTCTGGCCCAGCAAAGAGTTGGTGCTTGCCTAGCACCAGTTTTGAGCACCTGGAGCCAGTTCTTTGTCTGTGGAAACACAAAGAACCAGTGCTAAGTCAGACACTGGCCTGGAACTAGCACCAGTTCGGTGAAAAAGGATTATCAGGTGCTTCTTGGAAGGTCCTGGTTTCAGAACAGAGAAGTCGGTCTTCTAACATTGGTGTGTGATCTCAGGATGAGAGGGATGTATTTAACCACCAAGTGATCAGGTGAGAAATGCAGTGTCATGTCAAATACGCCAAATGCTAACCAAAACAACATGTACTGCTCCAAATCCATAGCCATACTTATTGGAACCCCCCCCCCCCCCCCCCCCCCCATCAGGTCAGATCACCCCCATAACCATCATCCCCTCCTCTGGACAAAAGTCTGTCTGTCATCTGCTGTCACCAACCTCCAGCTAATTCAGAGTAACGCAGCCAGGATCCTACCCAGAGTCAGAAACACAAACACATCATCCCCAGTACTCTGCTCACTTCACCGGCTTTCCATCACTTTAAGGATAAAATACAATGTTGCTCTCATCATCCATCAGTATGTTCATGAAAACGTCCAACATACATGTTCTGCACATCAACACTGCCTCCATTCTCCCAAACCAAGCTCCAGACCATGTAAGTCTGTGGGGGCCCCCCCTCAGCCACCTCAGGACCCCCTAGGCCAAGGATGCTTCCAAGTAACATTCAAAGACCTTCCTCTTTTAAGGTATTTAAACTCACGCTGAGTACTCTTTTAAATCTATCCTGTGTTTAATGTCCTCTTCTTACTACTTCTTACTATGCACTTGTAGCATACTTATATATATATATATATATATATATATATATATATATATATATATATATATATATATATATATATATATACATATATATATATATATATATATATATATATATATATATATATATATATATATATATATATATATATATACATATATATATATATACATATATATATATACCTTGATGTGCTGTAAATCAATCCACAACATCCTCAATCCATCAACAAACGCTTATCCTACCAATTGAACTATTCCACAATTTCCTTCTTGATTCTCTGACTTCAGCAGGAATTTCTGTAATTTTTTCTTCTTCTTTCAAACTGGGAAAAAAAAGTGTTTGACACCAAATAAATGCTGGGTATGTCTATTTTAAGAAAAATCAATGACTCCGCACTCAGATTTTTTAAATTTGTTTCTCTGGAGAAAATTCAACAAACACATCCATCATAAATCATTTAAATGGACTGTTTACCACAGAACTCGAAGGGGCGAAGACCTCCATGAGAATGGCTCTCCAGAAACACAATCAACACCCAAAACCAGGCGTGCTTCATCGATCTTTGAGGATGGTTTGTGTCAAATGAGTAAATAAATAATAAGATCAAGTGTAACAGCTGTGTATGTGTTCAGCCTGGCAGTGGTGTAGAATAGATCAGTGTATGAGACAGTTGAATGAGAGGATTAAAGTCTATGTGCTGGTGCCTTGTGTGCTGCTTTCCATCATGTTGAGGAGTGCCTTGAAGCGTATTCCTTTCCCTTTTCATCAGCATATTGTTTATGGAAGAATAAAAAGGAAGAACTCAGAGCCCTAATCTTTGAGATACAGTAAACCATGTCTGTGGCCTCTACTAACCCCGTGACACCCCATGGGACAAGTTTCAGGAGGAACCGCAGTGACAGCATGACTCTATAAATCATGGTTGTGGTGCAGTTTTGTATCAGAAAGACACCTGAGAGTCTGTAAAGAGGAGCAATAAGCTGAAGACATCATTCTTTTGAAATGGAAACTGAACTCTAAGACATAAAACAAAGCTCTCTATCATGCAGAAATCAGCCACAGCTCATTACCCGTCTAATAGCACTCCCACTGTGAAGCATAGCGGTGGCAGCGTCATGCCGTGGAGGGACTTAATAGCAGAAGAGGCTGGCAGAGTTTTAAGGCTGGAGGGAACAATGAATTTCAACACATTTTCTTGGAGAACTTGACTCAGAGACTGAAAAAAAGCAGAGATGAGGGGCTCTGACAGCCAAATGGGGCCTGAACGGCTTCAGGAACAGCTCTGCCGAGTCCTGGTGACCAGGTGGAAGTCAGACATAATCACCCTGGAGACAGCTGTGTGGTTAGCTGATGATGGAGCTCCAGCTCCAGCTTCCTGTGACACATGATGAACTCTTTAAGAGAGCACACAGGTAAAATTGAAGCACAGGTAGAGTTCTGATAGATTTATTAAGTCAGTCTGACTTTAGGGACATTTGTGAGTGGATACACCCCCTAATTCACAGTGCAGCACAGCTGAATACTGAAAAATCACAAGATCACAGGAGAACCACGCGATCCTGCAGGAATCACACACATGACAACGTTCTTTCATGGTAAATAATCAGCCCGTTAAACTCACCTGGTCCTCCTTAAACTTCAGCTCCTTCAGTTCATGCCTTCTCCTTTCTGTTGGTGTCTGCATAGGAAGGATGTGTTGTGTCCTATAGAATTATGAAGTTTTTCACCTACAAGATTAACTTTTCCTCCTCCAAAACGTCAGGTTCCCTCTGGATCTGACCTGCTGATGACTTCTGACCATGAGCCAGTGACGCAGTTTTGATAAACAAGGATGAGATGAACGATTGGGAGCCAGAGCATGGAGCTTTATTTTGAAATGATTGGATACTCTAGTCATTTCCATGTCTATTTTCCTGTTTGGTACAAGCTGCTCAGCAGAGATTGTTGCTTTTCTGCTGCACACTCCAGCAAAAATAGACTTTCAGTGAAACAGCAGCGTTCAGCTGTTCGATGAAAGTCATGCTTTCAGAAAGGAGACTGCCGCACTGGATGACATGGATCAGACTGTCACTCCATCAATGAAGAGGAAGAAAATCTGTATTCTATCCATATGATGGTCCTCAGGGTTATAGTTATGAGCCTGTTAGGAAAGAGTGGGAACAGGGCAGGATGAGGAGGAAAAACGTCCGTAGGAGAGAAGAGGAGTTGTGTGAGGAGAACCAGAGGAGGAAGGAGCAGGTGTCCCGGTGAGTGAGCACTGTTAGCTAGTGATGTGTAGCCTAAAGCTATGTTCACATCAGCGTATTTAAAGTTTGAAATCAGATTCACTGACTCAAAAATAAGTAGCACATGGAAGAGCTGATCATAAATCAACGTGCTTTGACTCGTCATGATAAAGCCCATAGAGAGACAGACAGAGAGCTCTATCAGAGGTCTATCCACTGATCTAGAGTCAGAAAACCAAGACTTGTCTACAGAGCTCAGCTCATGTTTCTGTCAGATGAATCTTGGGTTCAGGCTCGGGCAATCCTTGTTTCCGTCTGTCACCAGGAGCCGGGCTAGAGGCTGCTGCTGCTGGTGAAGCTGCAGTTGTCTGTATTGATAAAACAGCAGCCACGTTGATCTCACCCAGCTCCGGTATCCCATCCCAATGCAGAAATAAAGGCCCATCTTCTCAGCTGTGCGAAATGAATCTGAGAATGAAAGCTAACTCCCTGAGTCTGAAAAAGAGGACTTGATGTCCTGCTTAGCTAGTACTTCTGCATCCATCCATCCGAACACATCTTAATCATCTTAACGAATGGTCATATTAAATCATACTTTGGAAAGAACACAATAAACAAGACCTGAAATGCCCGATCTCCCTCATGACAACCTGTTATTCACGTTGACTCAAAGCGGAGTGAAGGAATGCAAATCCCTATTGTTACGTCATGTGACGCCATGTTGAGGCACACAGAGCAGTCAACAAAGATGAGAACAAACAGCACAAACAGACCATATTAAACTTCAAAGTCTACCGTTAAAAATGCTAAAATTCTAGATCCAAGGAGATGAAATAAATAGATGATTAAAACAAACAAAAAAAAGATAATAACCACAATAAAACTGAGATACTAAAATATTAAAATGCTAATTCAATACTAAATAACCTGAGTACTGGAGACCAACAGCCTGAAGTAAAGTGCAGAAAGGATTATTAAATGCCAACAGAGGAAGGTATATGACAAGTGCTAATGGCACTCAGACATGAGTAAGGGGACCGTGAGGAGTGGTTCATGGATGGTTTTAATTAAGGAGCAACACAGTTTTGGGCACCAAGGCGGTCTTTCTATTTGTTTATGACAGAAACTACATGTGTTGTCGTATTATTTATTTATTTTAAACTGAGGCTATCACCAGGTCTTTAGCTTTTCATTTTTAAACTCTTTATACCTTGTCATGCTGGACATGAAGTATCTTTTTTTGTCGTTTCTGATCATCTGAACGAGCTGAACTGTGGACTGTGTGAGCTGAGATGAAATAAAGACTTTTGCAGCTAATGTTTTAGAAACGCATGGTCATATTTGTGTAACATGATTTATAGCTAAAATGGGACTGCTCTAAACTGTTTATTATTATCTATTACTTTCATTTATCTTCCTCATGTATTCTCAGGTATCATCTGGAGACAGGCGGAAATACGAATTACTCACCTCTTGAGGGGATGAAACCAAACGCCCCCCATGCCCCATCATTTATACCTTCTCTTCAGCCTAATTGCAACAAGTGGCTTCCTAACCTCAATAAATGTTTAAAGGCTTTTATTTGTTGCAGCTCTAGAGTTGTGTTTCAGTATGAGCTGGCTGTGAATACACTCATAGCACATTCAGATGATTAGAAATAACCTTCATATTTAATGCTCAAAACTAGTTCATAAAAGCTTAATGGCTGTGTGTACATGGCAGAGTATTCGTGCTTTGGAGCGCAGGTTAGGGTCATGATGATCTGTTAAAAACGTAAATGAACTGATAGATCAATTCAATCTGTTTGGAAGAGAAACCCATCAAAAAGGCCTCGAACATATGAAGGACTAAAGAATTTGTTGTGGTTGTAAGAGCTGATGCAGATCCATCATATTTATTCTGCTGCTCCTTTTCCACAGATCACCGTGTCAGCGTGGTGTGGAGGCCATTAGCTTGAGACTCTGCTCAGCTGTTTTTGAAGCCAAGGTGGCTATAACACATCTGAGACTCAAACGCTTTGGATTCAAGGTCAGTCATCTATTTGCCGACCTACAGACTCTGTCCATCTCCCGCTGTCTCTCTGTAACCCTTACACATTCTCAGCAAATGAGTCCTGTCCTGATTTAGGGTTCCTGTCTGTTAAAGGAAGTTTCTTTTTACCACTCTGACTAAATGCTGCAAAGCTCTGTGCTCAAAGGGGTTAGGATGAGGTCACACTTGTCTTGACGTTGGGTCTCCAAAAAAAGCATTACCGGGTCTGGACCTGTTCATGTTTTTGGAAAGTGTCTTGAAGATAGCTGGAGTTTGTTGTAGTTTAGTGCTATTTCAATAAAAATTAATTCATTTTGTAGACATTTTGGCATTGCAGGCAGGTGCCAAGCCCTACTGAACGAGGACATGAGTATCTCCATAGAGGTTGTCAGGAGCAGGACACATAAAAAACTGTATAATCTCCCAAGATGACTGTGTTGACTTTGGATCAAACATCGCTGGCCATCAGCAGCAGTCATCACAGACTGCAGGAAGTGTGCACAAGACTTCAGGTAACTGTGATTCTCTGCTTCGTCACTCCTCAGACTATGGGACCTGGTTGTGTTCAAGGTTCCTGTCTGTTGAAGGAGGTCTGTCCCAACCACTGTAACTTACTAAATTCTGCAAAGTGCAAAATGGTGAAAAAGACAAGTTCAGACTGGGTCTTGTGTGTAAGGACATGCTCATACTGGCAAGCTGTACCTGCAGCAACTTAAGCAAATCTAAAGCCGAGTTCGTTTGGCCAGTGTACCTAAAGCGTGCCATGCTGCTTCTCTGCTTTGACACGCTGCAGAGAGGAATCCAGATCCAGAGAGGAAAATACTGATCCGACCCCAGAAGGTGGAGCTAGAAACACTGCACAGTTAGCCGACCGGTGGAGAGAATGGTCACTTCCTGTGTGACAGCGGCTGCTGCATTTCTCCTGGTGGCTCACAGCCTTCTCTGAAACAAAGCCTGATTGTTCTTTGTATCAAAGAGCTACGTGCCGATCACAAAGAAAATGAATTGCTGGATGTCTTCATCGTTGCTTGTGTTTTTCTTCTTTGTTGAATTTATCAACGGGGGTACACTGTGTTGTGCTGCTGTGGTGTCACGCTTTTATTTAACTGATGAGGTGATCAGCATCCAGCTTACACACCACCTACCAAGACGGATGTGGGTGGCTGTAGTTATTTAAACAGAGTCAGGCTTTACCAATCCACACTGTACTGATCTGTACCTGAGCGCTATGAGGAAACGGGTTATGGTCACATCATGAACATGCTACCAGAATCAAAGGGGACCCAATCTGTCGTCAGGATCTCTGTTGTCCATTGAGTAGGAACAAATGAGACCTGTGGTTCATCAGCATGCTGGAGGCATCGTTCTGTGCATGTCAGCATGCTGACAGTATTATTTAGCTGGACACACTGCAGTTGTTAAGAACAGAGGAATCATGAGTCTACAGCTTTTTCAGACAAACTGAACATTTGAGCCTAAGAAAAAAAAAAGTGAGACAGACAACTCAAATAAAAGAGGAGATAAATTACCATTCCTAATACACCTGTTTATTTATCCTTGCACAGTTCTCTACAGCTGGTTTACAGAACCCATGTACCCAGACCTTTAATGGCTGTGACTTCTGTGGAAACCTCCTGAGATGTTCAGCGCTCACAGTCTGTACTCATTGCCAGCTCAGAGATGGTCTGACCTTAATATGATAAAAATATGAAGCAAACAGAGTCACGTGGGACTTCCATGCTGTAGATTTCTATTAGAACAAGAACAGTCACATATGATTTTCGTGAAACATTAGTGAATCTCAGAAAGGCTGCCATAATGAAAATAATAATCACACAGATAATAGGCTTTCAGAGAAAGAGGACTGGTCCTAGAGAAACCTTCACAGATAGATACTGTAATTGATTTACGTGGGTAAGGACTGCATAATATTTCTACTGTGAGCAATGACTCACTAAATTCTCTCTGGCTGCTGGTCACTTAATTCAGTCTGCTGAAAGAGGAAATGATTTCATTATCTAAAAAAGAGGATGGCACATTAACTGAGATCATTGCAGGAATAATTCCAGGAAGACAGGCCTGAGATTTCTCTGCTCAGATGCCGTGGAAATGTATATTATTTATTACTGTGTGGAAAAAAGGAAAGAGGATGGGTTATACTGTCCATAAAGAATGATCCCCAGCTCCGCTGGGACCCCCTGCAGAAGTCAACAGTCACATTATCTCCCATAATTCATAAAACTCTCCTGCTTTGAAGAGCAGCCACCTGTCTTTTATTCTCCCCTGGTGCTCCTTTCTCCCCCGCTGTCCTCCTCTTCCTCCTCTTCCCTCCAGGGACGGCAGCTTTAATGTCCTGTCTCATCTCTCTGGCTTTGGATGCGCTTTTCCATTTGGTATTCACCGTGAAACCGATCACCCACGTGTGCCGACCTTGCAGTGGACCTGCTCTGCCTGGTAAGGCAGGCCAGCCTCGCCTGGAATGCCAAACGCTGCAGGCAGCGTGTGACCCTGGGAGGTGTCGTTTCAGAGAAAGGCAAAATAATATCTGCATGCGTGTGCGTAGGCATGTTTGTGTGTTAGTGAGTGTCTGTCCCTGAACTGAGGCCAGGGTTCATCATTTGGACTCAACTTAAATATTAAATACCAACCGGAGCTGGGATTTCAATCAGCAGATTTGCATTGTAGACGCAGCGGATAACAGCAGATCTGAAAATAATTGCTCTCCTAAATGTCACCGCAGTTGTAATATCAAAATTGAATGAACTAAGTAACCCATTCCTCAGTTCAATATAAATAGTTGGATATTAAACTCTGTAGTGAGAAAATGAGCGCTCACTGTGGTGTTACTGTGTGGTTTCAGTGATGTGATACAAGTTCAGGAAGAATCTCTAAAGACTCTCTGAGTCAATACAAACATATCAAACTCTTCAGCTTCAGACTGAGATGGAGGCTCTGAGTTACCACTGATAAATCTCTAACAAATTCAGGTCAGCTGAAAGGTGTCTCTTTGCCAACAGACACTCATTTTATCATTTTTTGTTATGTACCAGCTTTGTTTTTATGATTACATAAATATAGAGATAAAAATCAAACATTACATGTACCCTCAGAGACTACACCAGGTCACTGACACCGATTTCAGTCCTCTTCTGCTCTGGCTCTGACCTCAGCTCTGGCTAAAATCTTCTGTCAGAATGGGTGTGAGGATCCCATCTCTACTTTTTGCAGATGATGTCGTCCTTTAACCGTTCTTTAATCGGAAGATGAGCCCAAACAACATGAATTTCCCTTCGGGGATGAATAAAGTATATTTTATCTTTATCTTTATCTATTGGCTTAAATGAACACTGACCTCCAGCTCACACTGAGGTTGTTTACGGCTGAGTGTTAAGCAGCCGGGATAAAGTTCAGCACCTGTAAAGTGGGGATCCACTAAGCCATTCAAATCGTTTCATCTTGGTATGGCCCTCATTTCACAGTGTTTCTACTGACTAATCCTGGGATGGATCCCCAGATAACAGAGACAAGCCACTTTTGAAACTCTTCCATGGGGTTGCCACACATACTGATCTGACCCCAGAAGGTGGAGTTAGAAACACTGTAGTCTGTTGATTGGTGGAAACAAACGTCACTTCCAGTGTGACTGTATTCCTCCCGGTGGCACACAGCCTTCTCTGAAACAAAGCTTGATTGTTCTTTGTAACAAGGAGACACATGCTAATCACAAAGAAGATGAATTGCTGTAGGTCTTCATCCTTGCTCTTTGTTAACGGTGTTGTGTTTTTTTTCTTTATGGGTTTATTAGCCGGGTACACTGTGTTGTACTGCTGTGACGTGCTTTTGTTTAACTGATGAGGCTATCAGCGTCTGGCTCACACACCGTCTACCATGAGGGAGCACAGTTAGCTACAGAAACAGAAACAGGATCAGTCTTAATCGAGCCAACCTGTACCAAACCATACTGATCTAAACCGGACTGCTTGGTGGAAACAGGACTTAAGTCTGAGACCTTGGTTGTCAGTCAGGGAAAGGGTGAACTACCCACTCTGTATCACAGAGAAGTTGTTGCCCCCAGTGGAGAAGATGACGTATCTTGGGGTCTTGTTCATGCGTGAGGGGAAAATGGAGCGAGAGATTGACAGATGGATCAAGGCAGCGTCGGCAGTGATGTGGATGCTATACCAGTCTGTTGTGCTAAAGAGGAAGTTGAGCCAGGAGGCAAGGCTCTCAATTTACTGGTCAATCAACATTCCAGCCCTCAGCTATGGCCATGAGCTGTGGGTAGAGACTGAAAGAACAAGATGGTAAATACAAGCGGCTGAAATGAGCTTTCTCTGCAGGGGGTCTGGACTCAGCCTTAGAGATCAGGTTCAGAGCTCAGACTTCCAGGAGATGCTCGGTATAGAACCGCTGCTCCTCCACATCCAGAGGAGTCAGAGGAGATGGTTTGGGTATCTGGTGAGGATGCCTCTCAGATGCCTCCCTGGGGAGGTGTTTCAGTAATATCCAGCTGGGAGGAGAACCAGGAAATGATGGCGAGATTGTCTCTCAGCTGGCCTGGGAACACTGTGGTATCCTCCAGAAGAACTGGCAGAAGTAGCTGGGAACAGTGGCCACTGGTTTTCAATTTCACAACCTGGACCTGGATTAGCAGTGGAAGATTGATGGGTAGATCGTTGAAGCGTGGCCATCATTGTGTTTACAGCTGCGTTTCCACCAAGCAGTCTGGGTCGGTTTAGTACGACTTGGCTCGGTGTGGTACAGTTAAGCCTGATCCCGTTTGCATTTCCACAGCAAACTGTGCCCTCTCGTGGTAGGCGGCGTCTAAGCCCGATGCCGGAAGCCGCAGCTGTTTAACAATAGCATGACACCGTAGCAGCTTACCCCGCTATTAAGTCCAACAAAGAAGAAAAATGCAACACAGTAAACAAAGAGCACAGATGGAAGACATGCAGCATTTTGTCCTCTCTGTGATTGGCATGTAGCTCTTTGATACAAAGCAAAATCAAGCTTTGTTTCAGAGAAGTCTGTGTGCCGCCAGGAGAAATACAGCCGCTGTCGGGGTAAGTAAGGATTCTTTAGACCAATCAACAGTCTGCCATTTGTTGCTTCACCTTCCGAGAGCGGAGTGGTTCAGTTTGGCATCCATACATAAGGGTCCCAAAAAAGTGGGCCGGCTCGTCTCGGTTTTTAGGGATCTGTCCCGGGATAAGTCAGTAGAAACGCCACAAAATGCGTGCGGTCCCGAGACAAACTGAGCCGGTCTGCTTGGTGGAAACGTGGCCTTAGTGTCTCAGCTTGCTGTTGATTGTCCTCACTGAACACTTCCCATCAACTTTACTTAAAATGCAGTTTTCATGAATTTAAACTTTTTAAACTCTTCGCTTCTGACTTTTCTCCCTCTCTTTTTTTGCTCCTAGTCTCTCAGTGCACCACAGGTTTTTAGAGGCTCAAGGCAATTTTGACAGGTTGCAGTAGCAGTGGAGTAGGTGGTATGCTGACCATTTTTGGAGAAACCAACCACCATGTCAAGAAAACTGGGTGAATAAGTTAAATGTTGACTTTAACGTCTCACATACACCAGCAGTGCGACTCTGTTCCGTTGTGTGTTGACTGCGTTTGTCAACTCCCACCGGCTGCGTGTTCAGTCCGACAAGCTGTATGACTGACAGACAGCTGGAGTCACAGACCGAGGAGTTCCTGCTCTTCCCACTCCATTGATCAGTCTCTCTTCATTCATCTTGGGCTGAAAAACCTCAAACCTGTTGACTCCTGGTCTGGCTCCGCTCATTAAGTCTGTTTGTTGTTGTAGTCAAGATAAATACAAACTGATTTTGACATGGTCTGTTTTATTGTGAAAGTCTGGGTGTTTTCAGGTATTTTCTGGTCACAACTTCCTGTCCTGCTGGATCTTCTCTACACTGAGTTTATGTACCACAGCTCCACGTCCAGCAAAAGTAGGATGGCTGAGTATTATCTGTGTCATGATGGACCAGCCATGCAGGTGGACTGCAGCTGAATGGATCCAGTGTGAGTTGACAGATTGACTTGAATGAAAATCTGAAAGTCCTTTCTTGAGAAAGACTGCAGATGCCATACCAGTCACAATATCAAGGGTCTGTAGAAAATGTCATTTCTGTTATATTTAAATGGTCCGAGGGCCAACCATCCTCCCTGACCCAGAGCCCAGGACAGCTGCCCTGGTTGATCCCCCTACATTGTCTGTATATTTAACCATCCCAAGCCAACACAGAGGGGATAAGTTCTGCATTTGCAGTGTTCTGTGGTCGAACGAAATTGGCATTAAGTTGGCTTTCCTGTAAAAAAAAAAAAAAAAAAAAAAAACAGAAACAAAGTGACATCTATCACCTAGCAGTGGTTCAGCCACCAGAAAGAGTGGGTGGAAGTGTTGTCTGTGGTCTCTGCTGCTGAGTCACAAGTAAACACTCACCACAGAGGAACAAACACAGAGCTCATCTATGTGCCGCACAGAGGAGAAGACCTGGGGTCAGTTTTCCAAAAGACAGGAAATACATTTACATTCCTATGAAGACAAAGGCTATTTTCCAAACCGCCTACTTCATACTACATATAAATGTAGTATGAAGTGGGCACCAGTGGCGATTGCTCTAAGACTGCAAGGTAAGCTTAGCTTCCCCTAAAATGTCCCTAAAAAAAAGTGGTGTTATATACTGCTGTGTGTACATTTTATTGACAAAACATGCGCTATAATTCCTTCATCTTTTGTTCAGAATCAGCTACCTGTCACAGGTAACTGGCTCCACCTCCTCATTCATCCCTGCAGCGTCTCAGCTCTTTAACACAGTCAGACGCTGGGCGTCTTCTGACTTCAGCAGGGAAGCGTATAGAGTGGGTTGATCCACAGTGGAAACTTGACGGTCATTGGATAAACAATGAGCTAAGCGTCTCTGGGGGTCTATGAGGCAGTGGGCTGGCCTGGACGCTGGGCTTCTGCATGATGATTGGATGATCTGTCTGAGGCCGAGTCCCTTTTTGATTGACATTGAAATGAGCCAGTCAGTGATCTTGAAGTATAACCCTCTGATGGAGTATCTTGTGAGTTCTATGTTTACCTGTTCTGGACTGATCCGGAGGCTTTATCGATCCCCAGCGAGTTTACCTTTCATAAAAACGACGAGCGTTGTGTTTAAAGATTCTCTCTCTTCACCAGTAAGCAGCTCCAGCTCCAGCTGTGGAGCTTCCCCCCCTGTCACTCACACTTACAGCCCGTCGTAGTCTCACGTAGCAGCTCCAGCTGCTAACAAGCTGACACGGAGGAAAGAATTTACGTTTAAATAAGTAAACAAATTTATGATTTAGGCCGGAAGAAAATGAGCTTCCTCTCCTTGATTGACCAGCAGCCGCCACTGGTAGGCACTACATACTACCTACTGATTTTGCTTGTGGTATGTAGTATGACTGTTTTCCGGTTTCAGAGGTGGAGCTAAAGGTGGTGTTTTTCTTTTCTTTTCTTTTTTGCCTTTATTATAACGGTGTAAACCAATCTATGGGCAGATCTTGGCCTTCTGGTTATTTTGTTGATCATATCACACAGAATCATCATCATTATTTCTAATGTTACACCAAAAGCTATATCGTTTACTGAAAATGAATCTAGAGGGGATTTTTTATTTTTTTACAGCTGATGGAAAAAAAAAAAAAAAAAAAAAAAACTTCTTAATCCACTGATGATTTAAAAAGTGAATTAGTGGTTTATATGGGCTTTAATGAATTTGTAGAAGTAAAGACCACTTCTACGACTGGAAGTGACAAGAGTTACTGGTGTTTACTCGCATCACTTCACTTCTATCTCACAGACCATCTAACGTTAGTGTTGTGTTGTAGTTGTAATGCTGACTCATTCCAGTAGATGGTAATTCACAGAAACCTGCCACCTGCATTGACAAACAGCGTTAGCGCTGTGCATTGTGGGGAACACTATGCCAGGTAGACTGGACTGGTACGTTGCATACTGAGAAATTTTCCTGGATCAGTAGGACATCTGGGGATTTTTAGTATACTGCAGATTTTGCGAGTTTCTGCATACTGACTACTACATGCTGAATATCAGACAAAATAGTAGGCACATAGTAGGCATTGTTGGCTGTTTGGAAAACAGCCAAACTGTCCAAACCATCACTCAGGGTAGAGTGAGATCCAACTCTTCACCAGAAAATACAGCTTTCTGTCATTTCTCTAAACAGCTCCAAAGAGGATAAAACAATTTTAACTTTCTAAAAGTGTCAGTAACACTTGAAGAAAATAAGCTTTGATAAGTCTGAATTGAATAATTGCTAAGGCTGTAGGTCCGTCCACTATCACAGAACTCCTAGCATCAGGAGACTCTTAGCTCTATTTAAGCTTTGCTGACTCTGCCAGACAAATGTTTGCATTTAACACGGAGAACCAACAGCAAAGCAGCTCCACACACTGCAGCTCCATTAGCAGCTATTTGAAGCCGACCACCAAACACCTCATCATCATCTCTGCCTTAACGGTGATTAATGTGCTCTGCCCTGCTGGGGTTAAAACAACCACAGCGTGCACACTTTATTGGCTTCCCCTGCGTGTTTGTTGACAAGCTGTCTGTGACACACTTAACATATCATCCAGCGCCACAAGGAGGTCACAGACAGCCTCTCCAGGGTCAAAGGTCGGCTTATTACATTACCATCTTTTAACAATGAAGCTACCTCTGACAGATAAATAGACGTATGATTGCATGGGCACAGGGAGCTTCATCATTCTCACTGTGCTGTGGCTTCATGGGATAGAGCTCCATCCCCGGCAGAGTGCAGGGAGTCGTGACGCTCTGGCAGCCAGTCGGGGAGCAGGAGAGGAATGCAGGAGGGTAATCAGAAACACATGGTGCTGAGTGAGAGGGCCCTGTCTGTGGAGGAAGGATACCAGGAGACAAACATAGCTCCACACTTGGACGCAAACACAAAACTCAGATACTCACAAAGGGCTTTGTGAAAACATACCTAAAGAGGGAGATGTAGGACATGTCATTTATTCTGCCTCAGCCTGTTTCCCTCCTCAGCAGGGCTTTGTTCTGGCTGATCACGTTCTGAAAGGAGAAAGGCTAGCACAGCTGGCCTGCTAAAGATTTAGCAATAAGGAGCAGTCAAAAATGATAAAGTATGGTTACATTTTCATTTGACATTAAGAATAGTTGCTGTTTCTCCCTCGGTGCAGCCGCAGCTACAGTCTTCTTCTCCTCTGACAAAACCGCAGGGCCTGAGCTATAAATACAGGCAGGGGAAACGCTGAAAAAGGCCTGGTCATCAGTCATTCCCCTCTGATGGGCCCATTGGCATATGTTACGAAGTTAGGACGGTGCTTACATGCCGGCTTTATGTGCTGACAACAAAAGCAAATAGCCTAAATAATGCACCAGCAATAACCCTTTAATTATCACACTACAATGGTAGACACTAAATAAGTACGAAGAGCTCAATAAATACACCAAAAGCACACATAAACTCTATCCCCCGAGCTGTATTTCTTCTTTTAATTCCATTTTTGCCCATTTATCACCCACAGTAAATTCTTATTTATAGTGTTATGGAACTCTTTCCAAAACTGGACACAGCTAATTTTATTTCCCGGGCTACTAAGCTTAACGATAAAGAGAGCCCGGAATTTATGGTGGTTTCCACTGGCTAACCAGACTGGGCCGATAGTGGTATCAATCAGGGAGGAAAGTGCTGCAGGGCCAGTGCTTTCTGAAATTAAGACTCTGCTCCTGGCTGCACAGCTCCCGAGTGTGAGCCACAATTACATCCCAGCCGTTCTGCTGCCTCTGCCACAGCCTGGGACTCTCACTCTCTCTGGAAATTAGCATTTTTAAAATCAATTTCAGGTTTTTGGAGGAAGCACGTCACAGTGTTTGACTTTTTTCACTATGAATTTCATTTTCTCTGAATATGTCTCCTCCATGCACAGGCTCCTGACAAGCGATGTCTGCATGGGTGGTGTTTAATTGCTCTGCTCAGGTGGGGTGAGAGAAACAGAGAGTGCTAAGCTAAAAGCTTTTTTAAAACATGGAGTATGTAACATTTCAGGCTTCATTGAACTGCTGTGGTGGAGCTCTTTATCACATAGTGTTGGTCACACTGAGCTCTACAGCCCTGTGTTTTTGTTTTCTGGTTTTGTTGTCATGTGTTTCTCTTGGCTGCATGTTTTGTGTCTCTGTAGCGGTGTATAGCTCTTTGTTAACGGAGCACTTCAGCTCACCGTCATGGTCAAATGCTATCTGCCTTTTTATCATACACATTGCATGAGATGTTTCCATTGGGGGTTAGGCTAACCAAGGTTTTCTACAACTCTATAAATGTAGGCTCATGGTCTCCTCTAGCTCTCCTTTAGCTCATCTTTATCTCCCCTTTAGCTTTCCTCAAGCTCACCATGGGCTTTCCTTAAGCTGACTTTTAGCTTGCCTTTACCTTTCTTAAAGCTTTCCTTTAGGTTTCCTTAAAGTCTTGTTTAACTCTCCTCTAGCTTTCTTAAGCCCTGTGTTAGCTCTACTTAAGCTCTCCTTTGAACTCTTGTTTAACTCTCCTTTAGCCCTAATTTAGCTTTTCTTAAGCTCTCCTTTAACTCTCTTTTAGCCCTCCTTTAGCTTTCATTTCATTAGGTCTCTTTTAGCTCTTGTTTAAATTTCCACACATGGTGTGTCTCAGCTCCATTTCCTTAACTTTAGCTTTTCTTTAGCTCTCCTTTAACTCCCTTTTAGCTCTCCTTTAGCTCTTTTTTTTTTTTTTTTTTTTTAGCTTCTCTTTAGCTCTCCTTCTACTCTTGTTAAGCTTTCCTTCACCTCTCCTTTAGCTCTTCTTTAGCCTTCTATTAGCTCAATTTCACCTCTCCTTTAGCTCTCCATCAACTCACCATGAGATGTACGTCATCTTGTAGGTTTGCGGTGGACACACTACAATGAACTAATGCCAATGCTAGCTTGGCTAACTCTTAAACATACACTCACCTGCTCTGCTGACATTCTTAGGATTTCAGGTTAGGATCTGTTATTAAAAGATGCAAAAGGCTAACCCTATATATCTTGAATGCAAACTAAAACTTGAAAAGCACTCAGAGAGCGCAGACCTCTGCCAAGTATATTGTGAATGTCACCAACACTTTAGTCCTACTTTAATGTTGTACTCTCTTTCAGCAGACGGTCTGCTACAATTTGGTGTTAGTTGCAGGTGTGTAGGATAATTTGTTACATGACAGTGTTGAAAATGATGATGACCCAGTACATATGCATATTACGGATCTTAGTATCCAGAATTTTGCCAGGATCTGGATCGCACCTTTACATCTGTTGGAAATGATTGTGACCTTGTCTTGTATTCTTTTGCAAGGCAATCAGACCATTTATTATGGAGTTATACGGTGATCCAGATCGCACCAAAATTGAATCACTTCTTCCTCATCCCATTTTAAACATTTCCCTATATTTTCATCAAGATACATTCAATACTTCCTGAGTTATGTTTTTCATGGACAGACAAACTCTCCCGAAAACGAAACCTCCTTGGCGGAGGTAACTAGCATTTTTTTTCATGATGTTTTCTCATGTGATGCTACAGTGTAAAAAAATTGCACCGTAAAATTACAGTAAGTTACTGGTTAATAATTGCATTACTTTCACAGCAAGTTGCTGTTAATATTTTCACAGCAATTTACTGTAAGTAATTCACAGTAGTTTACTGTAATTGTTTCACAGTAGTTTACATTAAAACAACAACACTTTACTGTTAATTCACGGTTAGCATGGACTGTGTACCTTTAAGAGTAATAATTAATGAGATGTGATGATGGGCTAAAATTTTGATCAGAAATGACAAACTGGGTTTTGTCTTCAGTTATGTTCGAATTTCCTTTACTGAAAGAGTATTTGGAGCCCTCACTGCTGTCAAGCACAGGCAGCCAGGACAAGCAGCCTATGCTGTGGAGCACAGCCAGGCAGCCAGGCAGCCAAGACAAGCAGCCTATGCTGTGGAGCACACACAGCCAGCCAGCGCAGTGGCCCATAGACAGCTAGCTGGTCCATGCCATAGAGCACAGACACACTGGCCCTGTGTGGTATCTTAATGTGCATCAGGGTCTCATATCCACAGTGTTGCCTCCTCACCCATGGTTTTCCTTTTGGGTTTTGCAGATTATTGAGTTGAAACAACTGAAAACTTTAAGTTGGACTGATGCAAAATGTTGATTTGAGAAGAATTAAAATATTTGGTTTATTTGACCTATTAAGTTATGTTAAATGAACTAGTTTATTTCATTTCAAAGAACTTAATTTATTTAGGTGTGACCAATTGAAGCAATTAATTTAAGTTAGTCCAACTACTTCTTTTTATTAGTTGTACTAACGCAGAATTTCAAGTTGACATGATCCACAAAAATACATTGGAAACCTTAATCTAAAAATTTTGAGTTCGATTAATTAAAAAAATTACTTCACCTCAACTGACTAGAGATTCCCTTTTTACAGTGTGAGCTGACATACAGTCTTTGTTTCTAACGTGATCTAAAAAAGATTTTGTACTCCTATTATTGACAAAGGAACAGTACATCTGTGCTGGGAGCTGGCCCACACGGTGACGCGCTTCATGGCCTCTGATGCGCACCCCGATGGTCAGTCTGTTCTCCCGGTTGCTGAGGTAACAGAGGCTCTGACCGTCTCTGCTACCGGGTCTTTCCAGCACACTTTTTCCACGCTGGCATGGATCATCCGGACCAAGCAGTCGCTGCGCCTCGGCCGCAATAAAAAAGCGTCAGAAAAGCAAATAAAAAAGCGTCAGAGAAAAGAGGAATTAATATGGTGAACTTCACACTAGTTCAAAATGACAATATGTAGATAAAGCAAAGGTGGAAAACAAGGGTACAATAACTTGACAGAATATGTTAAACTTACTTTGGTGGCATCAACCTTGAAAATGTTGAAAATCTGCTGCACGTCCCACAATTCAGTTCATGGAATTTGCTGTGTTTTTGCAGTGGATAGTCTTAATACAGCATTTCATGGTGAAATAATGCAATAAAATGCTGTAAAATCCTGGTAATAATTGAAACAGCAAATATCACAGCAGTTGACTGTAGTAATACTGTTGTTATTGTAAATTTTAAAATTACAGTCTTATATTGTAATTATTACAGTTAAGTCCTGTAAAGTTGTAATACAGCAATTTACTGTAAGAAAATACAGTGAAATATTGTGAAATCCTGGTAATTTCTTACAGTGTAACAGAAACTAGCAGCGTCAACAAGATGAAGCCATAAGCAACTCTCTTACATGATTGGTATAGATCAAGTGTGTGAGCTTATCAGGGGGATTTCAGCCAATCAGATTTAAGATGGAGCTTTGTCTGAACATACCTAAAGTACTTTCATATTAAGAGTTCAAAGTACAAAAAGATCCAGCTGTACTGACACTCAGAACCAGGATACCTGGCGACACACTGGCGTCTCTGTTAACTGTCACCTGACATTGGTGATCAGTCCAGAGCTTTAAGTTTAAGACATGAGCTGAAAATAATGTTTCTGAAGCATGCGAGGGCTAACCATAGAAGACAAAAGACTACAAGTTATATTGTGCGGTTGATAGAATAAAAATGTGTGGATGTGTAAATTAAAAAGTAGAAACAAATTTGATTAAATATCACCTCCCCAAAGGGCATGAGCAGATCTGACTGTAATTACATTTGTGTATTCCAATAAATCAGCGTGTACGCTCACAGCGTGTTCAACAATTACAGCCTCAGCCCTGATCTGGTGCTGGCTGCCACCTCCACAGTGTCAGAGAAACAAGGCACCTCCGGGTTAACATCATGGGGATGCTTCACTTTATCTTTGAATGTGTATAAACACCCAGGGATTTTCAGTCAACTAGAAAAAAAAAGATATTTCTTCAATCCACACATTTTTGATAGGAATCAGTGGAGAGCTGTTTGGTGCTGTTGATGGCTTTCATTGGTTTCTCTTTCCTTACAAAGAGCATGGCTTAAACAGCCAAATTCTAATGTTGTTTCCTCCACTCAGAATAATTTAGTCCTCACCTGACCCCAGACTGACCTCTGCAGTGACCAGCGAGCCGCTGATAGACTGCTGCGGACCTCCAAAGCGAGCTAACTGTTATTCTGCTTCAGTGGTGAGCACACTGGGCACAGAGGTGGGGCCAGAAACAGATCTGGTACCAAATGAGGCGTGGTCCTGCAGAGAGACGCTGGATGGGAGTGGAGTCTGTGAGAAACAGAATAAACAGAGCACGCTCCAGCGCTTTGATAACATAATCTCATGACACTTTGGAGCTGTTCGGGGTGAAGTGGAAGTCTTCACAGTGAGCAGAGTGGTTATTACTTTCAGTACATCGACCCAAAGATTTGGTATTAACACATGACAGAAGTGTCTTACTCCAAAGGGATGTCTGTTGTGGGAGTGGGAGATGTTGACATGGAGGCTATCGAGTCTGAATCCTCCCCACGGCAAACAGAACAAAAAGATGACACATATTTGCAGACATTAGCTGAGGAGTTGAACTACAAACAGCTTCCTGTTTGAAAGCAGCACTTCCTCAGGGAGCTTTGTCACTGAGCTCCGGCTGAATATAACACAACCATATGTTTGCTTTCTTCATCTGCTTTGTTGTTAACATGGTGAATATTTAACATCGTCTGCGTGTACAGCATTAAACCAAGAGGACATGAATTGGTAAGTGAGATAATTAAGCTTTCATGAACCACCTCTTAGGACTGCTCTTTTCCTTTTTGCAGTTAGCTATGATAAGTTTGGCTCTGTGCTGATTTCTTCAGTTTCTCCAGCAGGGTGCTTCAGCTTTAGTGTGATCTGGAAAAGAAGTGTCTAAATGTCATAATTACAGCTGCTGTCATTAGCGTTTAGCTTACTGTAAGGTGGTCAGATTTCTGAAATACAAACTGGGACATGTTCAGTTCAGGGGCCAATGTGTCACTAAAATATTCACTGTTACTATCCCTGAAAAAGAAGGAAAACAAATATGGTTTCAGAGTCTCAGGCCAAAAATCTGGTGTACTATTTTCTACGGTTGCATTAAACCAAAGCCTGGAAGAGTCATTCCACAGGAAAGTGACTGAAGGAGATACAAATGTACAGTTAAGAGATACAGAGAAGAATATTTATTATCTCATCAAAGTAAGCCAGCTGTCAAAGTTTGAGTCAAAGGACATTAATAATTAGCTTCCAGTTTTAGGGAAATTTATGAAGCCAGCAAAGTCAGATCCATTTCAGAGATTTGGAAATCGTTGGCCGGTGGCACGCGGAGGAACACCAATTATAGTCAATGCCCCGACCCACACAGTTAGCACCGTGGTGTGTCTCAGCTCCATCTCCGGCTCACTGTGGAAACAAGCAGCAAGCTCTGGTCTAAAACACGAGAAAATGCTGAAGTGCCAAAACCTGCGGTTTCTCCAGTGTCCTCTTGAGGCTGGCTCTGAAAGTATAGGAAGTCACATCCACACCAAACCAAAAACAAAATGTTTTCACAGGAGAAATAAACGCCATTACAGCCTGGTAAATCACTAATCTCTTTTTTGCATCTCAAATTGGGAATTTTTGACAAGTTTTGATATTTCAAAATTTTTGATATTTGAAAACCTTCAAAACAATGAAATTTAGAGATAAACTATATTTAACGATTAAGAGTGTTTTGAAATATTTTTCTAATTTTTCAAACTTAATGTTTGTCTTGTTTTTTTGCAATTTTATTAAAAATAAGAAAACTAAGACATCAAAAATGAATTTGTAAATTCAAAAACGTCTTGCTTAGGTAAGTATTTCCCAGACTTTTTTATGATGTATACAGTTTTATTCATTATACTCTTATTTTTGATGGGGTAAAGTAGATTTTGTGGCTTCTGAATTACTTTAATCCAGGTGAGTAGAGGCTAAATGGCTCCTATGAAAGTAAAGGTATCAGGCCCCTGGTCTGGAATAAGGACAAGTGTCCTCTAGATAACAAACTTTGTGTCAGCAGACTTTGAGACAGCTTCCATCTCCAGGAACAGCCAAGCACACAGTAAGTCTGCTAGTCTGCTGCTGTACTGTCATGTGTTGTCAAAGATCATGATGTCAACGAGGGAGGAAGAGTCGGTCCAGAGAGTGAGTGACTTTCTGAGACAGTCCAAAGAGGACAGCCATCCTTGAGGTTGACGTCTGTGGGGAGAACTAATCTGCCTGCAGGCTGTGATTCAGACCCAAGGTGAGCCGTGTGACATTTTGAGCTGATTAGGAATTTCACCAGCCTTAGCCTTTTGTGTCGTGTCAACCGCTCTGACATTGCATTACGCCGTTTCATTATCATGCAGTCACATCTAATAAGGGCACCGTCCTCCAACCTGAAGAGGAGCATAAAAAGGCCTCTTTAATGCACGCCGGACCGGGAGGAGGGGCAGGAAGACAAATCAAGCCTGTAACTGTTAGAGGAGTGTGACTGGGCTTTTGGCCCAGAACAAATTACATTACTGTCACATTATGTCCCTGGTATGCATGAATTAAGCACTGACTGGGTAACTCTCCACCCTCCCTGACTTCCCCCCCTTTAAAACCTGCCTTAATTTTTACATCATTTATTTTCCATCAGGGAGAAGAGACAGGCCCTTTCTCCTGCCTTCTCTTCCTCTTTCCATCATATTAGCATAGAGCACAATCTGACAGTGTGGCTGCTCAGCAGCAGGAATGTGAGAATCACACAGGGAGAGGAGTGTGGTTAGTCAATGGCCTTTCACTGCTGATTCAGACATCGCAAGATGATGAGAGGGCTCTACAGTCAGAGTGACTCCTCAGCCAACACTCCACCAAGACCAGATATGCGTTTTTATTCAGGTCAGATGTCAAGCTTTAGCGGGCTCTAAGAATAGCATGTGCGGCTCAGAAAAGGTCACACTGCCCCCTGACTGGAACAGAAAAGGACCAGAGACATTTGGGAGTCTGATTTCTCTCCCACCGGCAAGTCTGAGAGCTCGTGTCTGACTTTTCCAAGCCTCTGAGTGAAGAAATGTGTCATGCTTAAACTGACAGCTCGTCCGAACTGATTAACAGTAAGATACGTCCGTATTGTCACCCCAGAAAGGAAGCGTCTGAGTGGACAAAAGCAGAAGGCCCTCAGGAACCCAGCTGTCTCTCTCTGTCTCGTTGCTGTGTGTGTGTGTGTGTGTGTGTGTGTGTGTGTGTGTGTGTGTGTGTGTGTGTGTGTGTGTGTGTGTGTGTGTGTGTGTGTGTGTGCCATCATTTCCAGCTGCTGATGAAGTCGCCTGGTTTAGGTAGACAAACAGTCCCTCTGTGTGCTCCGGAGCTTACAGAAGTCACATCCTGCAGGAGTGTGTTCTCGAGATAGGCGTTTGGTAGAAATGAGCGATGGGACTTTGGCCGACCAAGTGGACAGAGGGGAAGGACAGAACAATGTCATGAGACCCGAAATGAAATTGTCTCATCGGCTTGTGTCTAATGTTTCCTGAGAGATAAAAGCCAAAAAAGGACACAATGAGGCAGGAAAGAGGGCGGACGTGGGTTCAGACCACGACACTATCTCCTCTGAGTGAAGACAAAGAGCAAGATGACCCTGGGCCTCATGTATAAAGACTTGGGATTTCTTTCAAGAACTTGACGTACGCTCAAATCCAGAAAAGCATTTGTGGGTGCAAAACTCAAATCCAAAAAATGTCATACGCAAAAAAAGTATCCAGATGTATGAGTACAAGCACATTTCCTTTGTTCATCCCAACCTGTGCAGAAATGAGCACTCATAGAATAGAATAGAATAGAATAGAATAGAAAATACTTTATTTATCCCTGAGGGGAAATTCAGGAGTCACAGCAGCATTTAAGAAAACAAAAGTAAGAAAGAGTATAGAAAGTGCAAAAAGGTCCATAAGAAATTAGATGACAACATCCCGTCCACCACTCGTCCACCACTCTCCAGCCCAGCCAGTCTCCACCTCCACAGGGTCCAGGACTGAGCCTCCCCAGCAGTCTGTTCAGTCTCTGTCTCCTGGATCCTGTCTGCTCACAGCAGACGAAGCTCCTCCAATGTGGGGCCGGCTTCTGATGTCAGCTCCGTCAGCCACGTCCGTGAACAGCACGATGCCGCTGGGTTAGCACAACTAGCTCGTCTATCCCCCAGGGCTAGATCCAACGTTCCCAACAACGATGGATGGAAGGACAGGTCCACGTCGTCACCTCCCAGCTCACATCCGAGAACCAGCACGTCGTCCTCACCTCCTCCTCCTCAGCTCGAGGGAAATCATCAAGCCCTACACTAGTTAGCATTGACATGCTACAGGCTGCTAACAGCTAATTTTGCATGTAAACAATGCAGCCATGGTTACATGTAGGATCTCCAGACAAACACAGGAGAAAAGTAGTAAAAATATCGCTGAAGCCACAAAAAGTTTGGTGTCCGTGACCGACAATGAACCATACAAAGTGATGATCCACTCCCAATACAAAGATTACGAAAAAGAGACAAAAAATTACAAGAAACTGAAAAAGACGAGAGAGCTGCTGCAACAGGCAGCTACTTGGGTAGCGCCTAGCAACGGAAAAAAAAAGACTCATGTTGGAGTCCCTGACCCCACCCTGTCCATGCCCGTATCTTAATATGCTACTCATATGTAAATGAGCCATGCAGCTGATAGTTAGCTGATAGTGAGACAAGAAAACAAAGAAAGGAATTTCATGAAGGGCATATTTCAGGTGTTACTTGCTGAAGTTAAGGCTTGCAAAAATCTGCTTTCCGTCACGCTGTCCTCCAGCATCAGTGTAAATCACAAGAGGAGTGACTGGTAGAGTATGTGAGTGCAGATGTGTCGCGTGGAAAAGGTGAGGCTGATGAAGACATGTCACACTTTACCCATGTACAGAAAGCCTTACATGTACTCAATTTTGGTTTACTAGTGCACATGTAGACTTTACTAGTCAACCAAAATGTTCACTAGTACTGCAGGTAGACTTTTTCTTTTAACTCTACCAGTACTACTAGTAAACTTATACATGATCACGGGTACTACTAGTAAACCTTTTATGTTGATAAGTGGGTGGGAAAAAAACTATTGGCTTTTGGCTTTTGAAAATACACTGAAAAAAAGGATTTTTAAGGACAGTTATTATTACTTTTGATTGTTGATTAAATTTTTACATGGGTTTCTTATTCCTATTTGTTTACTTTAAAAACCATAGTATTTTTCAGTGTGCTACTTGATATTTACTTGTTTTGTTTTTTTTTAACCTTGTTATAAAACTAAATATGAATGAAATGATGAAGTAAGATTTACTGCGCTAATGTATCCAGTGGTCAACTTGTTAAAAGCAAGTAAACTTTACTTTGCAAACCTGGCAACCTCTTTCAAATCTTGACGTCATTGAAAAACGCGCGACGGAGCACAGTCAGTAACGGCTTTGACCTGCCCGTCAACAAGAACAAGTACTGATCTGAAGAGGTGCACGGAAGCCTACTTTGAGGAGGTTGATGTTCAGGTAAGTGTGTTTCTGTTCGTTAAACTGTATATGGTCTGTGCTAAAGTGAAAACAATAGCGTTTGTGGCCATATTTTACCAATTTACTCATTTTAGATGACATATTTCTGCTAAATAGAACTGTAACTCAGCAAAATTGCTTGGCATGTCCCCTAGTAACACAGAACGTAAAGGGAATGTTAGCTTTTGGTTGTCTAAAGGTTAGTTACAACCAAACCAAGATCTAATGTTCGGAGAACGTTCCTCCTTGGTTACACTGAAACCACACAAAGCCTTACGTTCCCCTAACGTAAAGAGAACAGAAACGTTCTCCAGTGGTTGCAGTCCTACCTTCACACAACATTGGGTGGGTTGTCGTTTGGTTATTTTTTGGTTAACCGAGAACGATGAGTAACTGTGCTAACAAAATGATGATTTACACATTGCCACATGAATGCTGTGAGAGTTTTTGCCAATTTTTGTTGCTTTTAGTTTTTAGTTTCATTTGTTTTTAGCTTTAATGTCCTGAAATGCACCATATAAAAACTTTCTTTAATATTTGTTGTAAGCACAGTGTGCCTACTTTGTCATACGTTTCCTCAAAGTCCTCTTTAGGAAGGCACTATAAAGTGTATGTATTGGGAAAAACTGCTAAAAACATAAAAACATAAAAACAGAACACTTCTCATTGAGGATTTAAGACCAACTGCTTGATCCACAAGCACACACCAATACAGTAGGTGGCGCTATTGCAACTTTCAGCTGATTTGCCACAGGACAAAAAGACTCTCAAGAAGAAGAGGGAGATGAATGGAGAAAAGTTGGGTCAGATGAATGCGTTGTGTCTACGTGTTTCTACATCTGTCCAAGTAGGTCATCAACACGGTAAGTGTTTGTCTTTCAATAGAAGAAAAACTTTTTATTTTATGTGGTTGTGAGAGGAACCCACAAATGCTCTTGCTTTTTCGCAATAAAGACTCCGTTTCCCATGAGCCCTTGTTTCTCTATGTCGTAAGACCTCAGTGGCGCGCTTCTTTGTTTTGAGTGAGGCAAATGAATGGAGAGCAGAGGCTCATTCTACACGGTCTTTTTTTCGCCACGTTTCTTCGTCTATGATAACTTTCTTAACTGGAAAACTACGCGAAAAAGGTAATTTATTAATCAGAAGTCGCTAGGCGCTATCTTAGATGTTGAAATGAACTTTGTAAACTCGGGTTGGAACGTCCTGAAGTCACCGTCGATGTATTGTTACTCTACAGCCCACCGCTGTGAGACGTGTTCTTAACTTGTACTTTTAGTAAATCCTTGTTATGTTCTACCAGAAGAGCTAACGTGACCTGGCTCTTAATTTCATCTATAGACACTCGCGTTTTAACAGACCACAGCAGAATAACTGCTGCATGTGGGCTGGAATGAACACAAACACACAAGCCTTTTTTCGCCTGTAGCTCCTGTTGTAGCCTCACTGTCCGTTTAAACTTTATCTCTACGTTCATCTTAAAAAAGTTCAATGCGGTTTAGTTAGTCTAGAGCTGCCACACTCACTTATTGAGAGAGATTAACAACACACTAAAGTGGGTGCTACTATGCAATCTATAGGTATTTAAATCCTATCTAATACAAGTTATTTGATGTTTTGTTTTTAGGTAATTTTTATTGCTGTATAAGAGTTTTCCATTTCCAAGTTTTGATACAATTTCAGAACCAGGAATTTTAAAATAAACTTTTTATTTCTATATTTTTCTTCATTCAGTAATGATTCATGATGGAGAGGAATGTTTCTCAGTCATGGCCACCATTTAGAAGAGTAAGTATTTTACACACACCTAAGTTGTTCACATAGGAAAGTATATTGTGTGTAGAAATTCACATGAACTTCTTCTAAATGTCCCTGCCTGATGAAGAGGATCAAAACCACAGCAGTGGTTGAGGCTGTTTCTGCATGAAAAACCTGTTGCTTTCACCATGCAGAACAGTGAGTGAACTGGAGAAGCTGGACCGAAGTCTTACACAACAGGAGAGGGAGAACAAAATGGTAATTACATGCCAATAATCTTATCTGAACTGATTTATCTTACAGAATTAGAATATAAAGGCTCCCAATATTCGTCTTACTTGCATGATTGTTTTTTTCAGCAGCACTTCCTCTGAACTTTGGGAGGTGCAAACGGACAGCTGCCATGTGCTGTGTAGAGTGGATACTGCTGATGTATTGCTGCGGTGAAAAAGTTCCAAAAAGCCTTTCCTGGATCTGACTCTCTTCAAGATTATAACAGGCATGTGTTAATGCATTGTTCACATTATCTTACACCAATTGACTGACAAAGTTATGATGTTTAAGTGAACAATTTCATTTTCACTTCCACCCTAGCGGCCTGTCTCAAGAATTCCATTGGCCAGAGGCAGAAATTGAGGACGTCACTGGGCAAGCACTTACATTCGTCCCCCACTGAAGGTAAATTAGAATCCTTCTATTTGTCTCGGCTGGTGAATGTAACAAGTAATGAAATTATTTAGAAATCTTTAAACCACTTGTGGTGATCACAAAATCAGGGATGTTAGGGTTATTTGTCATGCTTTTGTGGACTAATGCTCTAACTTGTCTTTTTCTTTTAAGGCCAGCTCAAAAGGGATGAGGACACACCTGACCAGACATGCCTAGTTTTGCTCCCATTTTAATTTTTTTATCAGCTAAGAAGGAATGAAGACACCAACTGGACAAGACATCCCAACTGCAGAACATTATTGTTATTGTTTGTATTTTGCTATCTTTCATGGCCTTTCATTGTAATTGGTTTGATTATTTTTTGTTGCGTTATTTGTATTTCACTATATTGTAATAAAAAGTGCTGCTAGACTTGCATTTTCATCCATTACTGACTACTTGTTCATAGTACAGGTATGAATACAATTATGGGGGTTTGAAGGTTGTAGGGGACTTTAAAATACAACCAAAAGATAACCAAAAACTAACATTCCCTAAGGGTTAGGGGAAGGTTGAGAGATGGCAATTTAACCAAAAATAAACGTCAGGGGGACGTTGGGGGAACCAAACATCTCACCAACACATAACGTTTAGAGAACGTAACGCAAACTTTCCATGGGAACGTATGGACAACCTGAAATCAAACCAAAAGGCACTCTTCCGGGAACGTCAGAGCTTTTGTTCCTAGAACATTCTGGGAACCAAAAATTGTTAGTAGGGTCAGCCTGTCTGAGCACCACGAGAGCAGTGAAGGTTTTTATTTACCTCGACCAACAAGTTATCAATTTAGCAGCAAAGCAGCATGTAGCATGGCGTCCATCAGGAGCTAAAATACGAAAACGCTTCAACACGCTCTTTCATGGCTGCGTGGATGATGCGTTAAAAGTTAAAACAGAGTTAAAACGGCCGTACGTCCGGTGGAAAGGAGAGTAGCTTTCTGAAATCATAAAAATAAATCACCATACATCTGTATTCATAACCGGCTGAGAAAAAAAACCTCTGCCAGTATAATGTAATGTAAACACGGTCTTTTCTTATAAATGTAACTTCTGCCCGTTCAAAATAGTTTCTAAAAACTGTGCATTGAGTGTTTTGATTCGTGCCCCGTTGACCAATTTCTGCACGTAAACGTCAGCAGAGGGGTATCACAGCAACCTGTGTGACCCTTCAACCAGACAAACAGAAGACAGCTGTGACAAGTATGTATTTCTTTATAAGAGTGATGAAATTAAATTTAAATTTGAATCACATGTGTATTGCACATTTGGTATGGCATGTAAAGGACATAGTTAATTATCTCTCTCTCTCCTTCTATATAGATATATATAGTTTCAAAAGTAAAAAAAAAAAAAATCCCGTAAATATTTAGTTTCATTCATTTATGATGTAGCTCAAATTGTCATTTATTTAGTTACCTGATTACAGCTAAGTATCTGTACTATTTGTCATAGTATATTTCTTTTTATGTTTTTTTTATTTTCAGTGTGTCTCACTTGTCAAAAAAATTGTCCATTACTGAGTTAATTAACTTTCATCTTGATTTTGAAATTAGTAATTGGGTGAAGAATCTTGAAATTGAGATCTGATAAAATCTATTAATAATAGGAAATGGAGTGTAAAATAAAAATCTGTTAGATCCTAAACTACGTCAACAAGGGTGCTGCATTTTGTAAATATGAGCACCTGTCATGGTTTTAACCAGGAAAAGGTTAACCATACTACATGTGCATTTTAAAGCCATGACTGTAATTTTAAATATTTCTATTGTCATTAATCTGGTATTGATACAGCTTGTTCAAGTACAGGATCTGAAAGTTTTAATTTGACATTTATATTTGTACTGTGTTTCTCCCTTCCCTCAGCAGCAAGTTTCTGCCGTGGGATGAAACAACAGTGCTTTCTCGAGGAGCAACTTTACCAAGTTCCACAAGTTGAACCTGTGGCTTTACAAGTGAGTAAAGAAGATAATGAAAATAATAATAATACAATGTGTGTGTAAACTATTGTGTAAAGCTGGGTACTTTATTAGAGAGTAAATAAAACCATCATCACTAATGTTTATTACAAAATATACTTTTGGTTTGTTTGAAGATTAATGTTGCTTGCAGGAAATTGGCCAGTTAAGCTGACAGTTGGCTTCCTTGTATTTACAGACAATCATTTGTAATTTGAAGTATTGAAAATAAACTGTAAATGACTTCCACTTTTTTAACTTGAGACTCATGTAAAGGATGATGCTGTTTTAACTGTTTATGAATTAACGTGTGTACATTCTTCTATTTTAACAGCAAAATGTTGAAGCTCGACGGGAGGCCATAATCCGCTGCCTGATGGAATTCCTGGGGGAATCTTAAGGAGAGCTCATCAAGGACTACATGGTAAATTGAAACATTTTCAGATCACAAAAAAATCAGATGTAGCTTAAATAGAATATGGACGGAGATTGTAATCTGTTTTTAAAGTGCTCTGTTAGTCATTATTTAAAATCCCAATTTCAATACCATTAAATCTTATAATAATAATAATAATAATACTCAAACCTGTAATGCAGTCGTTTTTTTTGAGCCAGGTCACAGTGTTAAAATTCATTCAAGGGTTATAAACATCAGCTGTCCAAAATGATAACAAAAAAAAAACAACTTGTGAATAAATTGAACTGCTAGCCAAAAGGAACATCAGCATTATGCAACCCTTTGAAATTGAATGCAGCACCTTTTTTCCTATCAACAACAAATTGATTTTAAGTTGAAAGCTGACATCTATGTTGAATTGGCAGAATAAAAGCTAGTAAGCTTACCAAATGAGATGAGACAAGGTTACATCATATTTAAAAATCAGGTCATTAATATGACCATTTGAAATCAGTCCATAGAGTACAATCATGTGTTCAGTTACATACCAAAAACAAAATTCAGAATTCAAAATTCATTTACTGACATTGTTTAAGTTTTTTGCTAATATGATAAAAACTTTAAAATACTGGCTATACTGTCCATTTTTTTCTTTCCCAATTCAACATTGTGACAATCTAATTTCTGCTAAAGTTACTCATTTAACCTAACAAGTAACGTGTTTCATGCTCAACAACTGGAATAATAGTGAAATTATGAACCTGAATGAGGATATTCATGTTTTTTACAGGATGACAGCAGGGAAGCTGTGAAAGAGGACCAGGCTAAGCAAGTTTTGAAGATCTGTGTCTTCCACAGAAGTGAGGAACCATCCTATATTGATGTGTCCATTGTTGTCAAAGGAACTGAGGTACTTAATCGATGTCATAGTGTGAGCAAGGCTTGCCTGCTGCTCATGGGCATCATCTACGCTATGAACTTGAGCTACCCACCAAAAGTAAAATACACTTTTGAAGTGTTTCAGAAGCTCTTTCTTGAGCTTGATGTCCTCAGACTGTCACCCAAAGTAAAAACTTTGCGAAGCAAACTTGAAGTGTGAGTGACACTGTTTCTTGGTTTGAAATACAGGTTCAGGTAGTGTATACAGTGTATTGTTCTTTTGTATTATTTTGTTAAGTAATGTGTTTTTTTTTAGCATTAAACCTTCAAACCACAAAAGAAATGACATTGTACTGCTTAAACAAAGATTTGTTTACTTTATTACTTAGAATACTCTTCTTTGGGCTGATTACTTTAGATGCTGTGTAGCACAGTTCCTCTTGGTTGTAAAAGGATTAATAAATGTCGGCTTTATTTTGAAGTGTTTGTTAAAAAAATGTTTGTGAATTAAAGGCCAAAAAGCAGAAGTAGATGTTACATTTTTAGGCAAAAATAATGGAAAAGACTTGTCCATTCAGAAAATTGGAAAAGGTTTTCAGAAAAGTTTTGTTAACTAAGTTTTGGAAAATAAAGGTGGTGTTGTTAAAACACAGCTGCTTCATGTTTTGTTTTATTAATCTGTAGTAAATCAAGTATGTCATAGAACAAAGGCATTAAAGAACACAAAATGTTGTACAAATGTTACTTAAATGTAGCTCTTAAATAAATTCTCAATAAACAAATAGAAAAGATTCTCAATAGACATTTGTTTTAAGGTGAATTTTGCAGTTTGATGCATAGTGAGTCTAAGTAAAAATGCTGATTATTAGAGGATACAATTCAATACAAACATGTAAAGTTGCAAATAAAGTCTACTTGAGTTTTTCTTGTAGAAATTACTTTCAAATTTAAAAAAATTTACTTGCATATGCCCCCTGTAAAATTTACTCAGAATTTCTGTGTGAAAAAACTTACCTAGGTTTTTCTAAGTAAATATCACTCCACATTTTTTTCAGTGTATGACAACCAATCAAGGTGCTGTATTTGTTAATATTCCCTCCTACGACATTTGCTTCAGGTCTAATGGTACTACTAGTGACTCTTTTAGCTTTACCAGTACTACAAGTAAACTACAAACAGTCTACTAGTACCACTAGTGAGATATTTTAGTTTACGTGTAACACTTGTAGACCTGAAATTTTGTTTCACTAGTAAATGTTTTTGTCGCACTAGTAGTAGAGCTTACTAATAAAGCACAGATTGGGCGATTTTGTGTTAGTAGTAATACTTGTATAGCTATGAGTTTTGACTAGTAAAATTTTCTAAGTCTAGTACTACTAGTGACATAAAATGGTCTACTTGTAGACAATTTTGCTTTACAAGTAAGGTCTACTTGAGCACTAGTGTGCCAAAAACCTTTACTAGTTAATTAGAATCTTGTATGACTTGTACCAATAGTCAACCCTAAATTTATAACAAGTAGTTCTAGTAGACTTTTTGTAGTCTACTAGTCTTACTAGTAGAGCCACAAGAGTAACTAGTAGTACTGGTAGACCTAATGCAAATAAGGTAGGAGGGATTATTTACAAATACAGCACCCTGATTGGTTGTTATATTTTCAAAAGCCAATGAAAAGCCTGCATTGTTTTCCCCAACCCTTTATTAGCATATAAGGCTTACTAATAGTCCTAGTGATCATTTTAAAATCTACTAGTAGTACTAGTAGACTTAAAACAGTCTACTAGTACTACTAGTGAACATTTTTCAGTTGACTAGTAGTAATAGTGACACTTTTTGCTTCACTGATACAACAAGTGACACACTTTGCTTTACTAGTAGGGTCTACTCATGCACTAGTAAACCACAATTGAGTATATGTACTCTGAAACTGAGTACAAGTAGAGCTGAACTATGGTTGATAGGTGTGGGTGATATGGCCCAAAATCTATATCGTGGTATTTTTCCTTCATATTGCGACATGAGTACTTTGCACACAGAGAGCATGGGCTGGTTAGAAAGATCTCGAGCTGGAGTGCAGACGGCCTAGTAGTCTAGGTTGCGCTCTTTGAGGTTTGCCCTTGAGTGGGCAGCCTGAGTTGGAACCTAGGACAGGGAGTAAAGTTCTCTGGACAGATTTTCGACAGTTGGCAAAAAAGGGAGGGAAAAAAAGTTGCATGTGTGTTAAACTTGATTCAGTTTTGATACAATAAAATCATGATGCTGTTGTAAACCAATAAAGCCAGCCAGAGCCTTGCTATTAGCCAATCAAACACCTGGCTCCATGCTGGCTGGCCTCAGCATCCACCACCACCTGTGCCGTAATAAGAAACTCATTCAACCCGCCAGACGCTTTCCTTTGCCATAGTCGCCATATCAACAGCGGCTCCTGCGAGCGTGCTCAACCCCGCTTCTCACTGTCCAGCTCTCGCCTGCCGCCTGTGCCTGCTTGCCCACAGAGTTTTCACTGGATTTTCCGTATGCTGAGTGCCAGCGTTTGTTTGACTACATAACAAAATGAGTCAAGCCCTGCAAAAAGTTTTTTTACCTTTTCCGACAACTTAATTTCTGTATTAGAGCAACTGAAGGGCTAATGCAGCGTCTGACCTTTTTACTTAAAGCTTTGGAAACAACTGCACAGTAGAAAAGGAGCCATTCTTAAAGAGCGGTGCAGCTTATTGCAGGGGGAATATGAAGAGGCCTGAAAAAAAATTCAGTCTTTTTTTTTTTTCTTTAACCTCTGACGCCAACATGCCGTTTAGAAAAATGACGTCTGTGTTGGAAGTCCCAAAGGTTGCTGTTCATCGGGGATCGGCTTGAGGCTGGCTGCAGAAATACTGAAAGTCTCACTACAAAAAAACTGAAATCTTATCAGGTGTTTTGGTCTTATTCATTAAAGATTGTCTTATTATACATGATATGTCTGAATTGCTTGTAACAAGTTAAAAAAAAAAAAAAACTGCCAATGAAACAAGAAAAAAATTCTTGAATCCACAATAATGTCCTAATGTGTTTTCCTCAGAGGAGTTTTGAGCCTGATAGAGAGGAGGAAAGAGCGGGGCAGGGGCAGAGCGAGGGAAAAGATGGAAGTTCTCTGTGCTCCTCTCTTTCCTCAACCCCTTCATTATCCTCAGGGAGACCTCCGGGAACATGGGTCAGGGGTTTGGGGGGTCAGGGGGTCGAGGATGAGATCGCAGGGAACAGCCAGGCAGGGCCGGTGGATTACCAGGGAGAGGCAGCAGGTCTTGATTGTGATCTCCAAAGCTTTCACACACTCTCTCCATGCTTTTGAACCCAGGACTCAGTGTTTTTCAGATGCTCTTTCGGTCTTTAAATGAGCGGGCTCTCTACTCCGCATGCACAGTGACACGCTAATGCGTGTTCACCCCTCAGCTTGTCAAAATAGTCCAGTGTCTAGACTTGGCATTCACACGGGCATTACAGGTGTGTCGCAAGTTTACGTTTTGTGTGGCCACGGCATAACTCAGTGGTTTAGAAGTTATTAGGATCATTTCATTGTCCAATTAGAGGCTATGCTCAGGTCACGTCACTGGTGAGCTGTTAGGAAGGAAGCTCCAATCCTTGGTCATATCCAATGTGGTGGCGTCAGCGGATTGGCTTCATTTCACGGTATCACAAACAGAAGGGTGACATTGCAGAGGCGATGTCCATGTTTTATCCAGTCTATGGTCCCAACCCAGCCTGTGGCCTCGCTCCTTCATGTCACTTCCTGTTCTGCCCTGTTTTCTCTTGTCCTCTTAAAGGCATAAAACACCCAAAATAACTCAAAAATAAAGATAAAGACCTTAAGCTGTAGTTTAACCAGCAAAGTCACAAACTTTAACCTCTGACTAATGATTCTGTAAAAACGGGATAGACTTTAGGGGGGAACATGCTCAATGCGCATCACAGGGATTCATATTAAGACAATTACACCAATAAACTGACTCACCGAGAAACCACTCATGGCTCACAGTCCCAACGTATAGTCTGGATTATCCTCAGGAACCTCAAGTGTCTGATGAGCCAGTTTTATCATGGTCCAGTAAATCCTCTCTGTCTCTGAACGCTCTTTTCTTATTCCTCCATTCACAGCGTCCTCTACGTCTGATAAAGCGGTCGGTGGTTAAACGATGTTTTTACAACACTGTAAGCATGGTTTCATATTCACTCTTCCTGCAGCATCACCTCTAAGCGTCGCCAACGGATCAACAGCTGTAGAAATGCCATGAAAATATGACAACCAATCAGGGTGCTGTATTTGTTAATATTCCAGCCATGAAGGTGGTGAGAGGTCACTTTTGATAGATCTGAACTTTGCTGTGAAAGAGTGTACGCCATGATTTTGTGCATGCACACTCTTAGTACATGAGGCCCCTGCTGTCTGTCTTTGCATGCTGAAAGTGAAGAATGGATTTTACAGGTTACCACCGAGCATAAAAATATGCTGCACTCAAACGTGCTGCCATTTCACATCCACGTCATGTCGTCTCTCTCCTCTCTGTGTCCCTCCTGAAAGCTGGCTATTCTTAGCTGACGCCTCCGCAGGTGAATTATGGATGAGATGAAAAGCTTGTGCTGATATTTGGCTGATCAAGTGTCATGCTAAAACGCCACTTAAAGTGTGATATAGCTCGCTGGGACAGGGAGCTTTCTCGCCCTCCCCTCTGCAGTACGCCACAGAGACACAGAGACACAGGGTGGGATGATGGAGGCGGCTGAGCAGGCGAGATATGAGGCGGACAGCGGGGGTGACACACAAACAGCCAAATAGAGGCGAGCTGCAGCCAGAAACACTGTCCACCAGTGGATAATGAGCTGCTGCCTCAGTGAGTCGTAGCACGTCTGGAGGCGTACCTCACTGAGACCTTGATTCCTGCTGCTAAAGGTATTAACACTTGCTCAATGGCTGTCATGTGACTCAGCCAGGTGTATCTTATAAAACGTGTAATTTATGGCTTTGACTCATCGCTGATTTCTAAACGTGTCCCTGCACAAACCAGCTTAGAGCCCAGCAGATGACATACATGTCATACAACTCCATGTCTGCTCATGCATGTGACGTCCCATTTGAATCACCCCGCTGAGACGAGCACGTCCCCTCTCCAAGGTCACACACTTCATGTTATCTGGAAAGACAGAGCTGTGTGTGTCTGCAGCCTTTCCTCAGGTTACCTCGTCCAAAAACACAACCTTGAACACAATCAGGACCAACCAGGTGGGTCTCAACGGTTTGGTCATTTGTACATGTGCTTTCCGTGTTGACATCAATCAATTGCTACACGTAGCTGAGGTTACAAGGTCTAATATTTCCTCTTGAGTATCCATTCTGCTGCAGCTCTGACAGATGAACAGTCAGCAAATTAAGAAAACACATGCCAAGAGAGAGAACAGGCAGGTGGGAGAAATGTAGAACACAGGGAACGCTGAGAGACCCCATCACAGCTATATTACTCTATGATCTTAAGGGAATAAGTGAGAAAATAACAGAATGGAAAAATGTGAGTCAAAGTCTGATGAGGGAGTCAGGATATCAACCCTCACAGATGGATGGAGTAATATGACTGATTATCAGAGCCATGAAAAGGAGCTTCCTGGTTCATGGAGAACCATGCCATCAAGAAAGACCAGCTGTGCTTAACCCCGTGACTGGAAACTGCTGCTGGATATCGGCTGACTACTGGTGTTCCCTCCAGAGATCGCCACCACCACCCTAACGCCTCAAATACACCAGATACATTAGAATAGAATAGAATAAAATAGAATAGAATAGAGTAGAACAGAATAGAAATTTATTGTTATTGTAACACGTACCACGAAATTGAAGTCACAGCAGCAATCAAGAAAACCAAAGTAAGAAAGAGTATAGAAAGTGCAAAAAGGTCCATAAGAAATTAGATGCTAACAGCTTGTTCATCATTCTCCAGTTCAGCCAGTCTCCACCTCCACAGGGTCCAGGACTGAGCTTCTTCAGTCATGCTCCATCTCTGTCTCCTGTATCCTGTCTGCTCACAGCAGGTGAAGCTCTTCCAAAGTGGCATTGGGGTCTGATGTTAGCTTCGTTAGCCATGTCTGTGAATAGCATGATGCTACTCTGCCCTCTGGTATTCCCTCTGTTGCTGGGTTAGTACAGCTAGCTTGTCCATCTTATTGGAGATAGATCTTGTGTTCCCAATAACGATGGATGGAAGGACAGGTCCATATCGTCACTACTTAGCTCACACCTGAGAACCAGCACGTCGTCCTCACCTCCTTCTCCTCACCTTGTGGGGAAATCCTCAGGCCTTACACCAGTTAGCATTGACATGCTACAGGCTGCTAACAGCTGATTACATATGTAAACAATGTGGCCATGGTTACATGTAGGATCTCCAGACAAACACTGGAGAAAAAGTAGTAAAAATATCACCGAAGCCACAAAAAGTTTGGTGTCTATGACCAAGAAATGAGCCATACAAAGTGATGATCCACTCCAAATACAAAGATTACGACAAAGAGATGAAAAAATTACAAGAAACGGACAAAGAAGAGAGAGCGAAAGGCAGCTGTAGCCAACAGGCGCCTTGCAACCTATCTTGTCTAGCAAGATATGCATGCAGTCCGACTCCTTTCTGTTGTGTGTTGACTGGGTTCATCAACTTCCACCAAAAATAGGATGGCTGTGTATTACCTGTGACATGACAGACCAGCCACACAGGCGGACTGCAACAGTATGGATCCAGCGTAAGTTGACACGTTGACTTGAGTGGAAAACTATCTGATCCATTGGTTGTGATGGAGTGGAGACGGACTGCAGACACATTTGGTGTATTTCAGTCGTAAGACCTGATTTGGTGCTCTGGTCCCTTTCTTTTGAGGGGGCCTATCACCAAGGTCACTGTACCCTGAGAGCACACTGGGCACAAGGCGTACGAGCAAACATCGGCGCTGTGCCAAGCTAGCTGCCAAGGCACAACATCACAGATAAAAAACAGAAGTCTGCCCGTGGAGGTCAGGTGTAGAGGGTTCTCGTCGACTTCTACCACCAAGGTGCTGAGAGACCTGGAAGTCAGGGGCCAGAGCTGGCACATAGTCATCAAGACTGCTTCAGAGAGAAGCAGCAAGTATGAAGAGGATGAAGAGGAATGACCCCAGCTTGGCCTCCTAAGAACTGGGCATTGGACGCAGGCTCAGGACTGATCACCCTGTAGCAGGCCGCCTCTGGGAGGGGAGTACGATGTGTACCAAATCCAATTCAATTCCCCAAAGTCTGCCTATGTAGAAAGCAGTTTCCTCTTATCCATTCACCTGTTAGAGTTTTAGATGCATAAATGTGATGATTTATGTGATACATAAATTTTGTATAATGTCACTGAGTTCACTCAGTTTGTTTCTCAAGTTTGAGTGTAGATGTTTCCACTGTGTAGAAGCAAGGTCATTGTACTGATTAAAAGCCTAACAACTGCCTGGCTCATCCTTGAGAAGTTATGACAGTGTATTGATGAAACAAGTAATTATTTGTTTTGGATAACACTGTCTGGCCAAAAAAAAGAACCTCTCCTCCTGGATTTAACTAAACAAACAGGTACAAGCCTCCTATTGGATAATTACTGCATGGCCAATTATCTTTCAGCTGGCAACAAGTTATTTAACCCCAACTGGTGCAATGAGTTGCTTTTCATTTGTTAAACAACCATGTGGAAAGTTACATCGTGGAAAAGATGTCCGTCTGTTTGAGAAGGGTCAAATCATCAAGCAGAGAAAACAGCTAAGGAGACTGCAGAAACAATACTAAGATTGGGTTAAGAATTGTCCAACACATTACTAAAAACTGGAAGGATAGTGGGGACCCATCGTCCTCCAGGAAGAAATGTGGCTTGAAAAAATTCCTGAATGATGGTGATCAGCAATCACTTAATCGTCAATGTTTGATAGTGAAAGTAAGAACATTTCCACAAACACAGTGAGAAGGACTCAAGGGATTGGGACTGAACATCTGTGTAGCTTTAAGAAAACCACCAATCACTGAGGCTAACTGAAAAAAAAAGGCTTCAGTTTGCTAGGGGGCACAATGATTGGACTCTGGAGTAATGGAAGAGAGTCATGTGGTCTGATGAGTCCAGATTGAGCCTGTTCCAGAGTGATGGGCCATCGGGGTAAGGAGAGAGGCTCAAAGAATGAGGTCTGACTAACTGACTAACTAAACATACTAAATGACCAGGTGATTCCATCAATGGATTATTTTCTTCCCTGATGGCACGGCCTGGCATTGTTATCCCAGATGACAATGCCAGGATTCACCGGGCTCAAACTGTGAAAGAGTGGTTCAGGGAGCATGAGACATCATTTTCACACATGGTTTTAACCCCCACAGAGTCCAGACCCTGACCCCTTGCTCAGCGAGCAGACTATACCATCATCAATGCAAAATCTTTGTGAAAAATGAATGCAACACTGGATGTAAATAAATCTTGTGACATTGCATAAGCTTATTGAAACAATGCCACAGCCAATATGTGCCCTGATCAAAGCTAAAGGCGGTCCGACAAAATAGAGTGTGCAACCTTTATTATTGGTGGTATCTTTCTTTTGGCCAGGCATCATCTCAAATTATATTTGTAACATATAATTCTAAACTTGATAACATGGTTTCGTTGTGCTGAGGAAGTCAGTATGCTGTAGACATCATTGTTTTCTCTGTATGTTTAGGTGAGTTGGTTTAAAATTGTTTTAAATGTCATTTTTACAGTGTAGTAGACTGATGAAATCAGATTTTTAGCAACTTCTGTGCACAATGTGGCATCGGTGGCGCAGTTGGAGAATGCGCTTGGTCGGAGATCGGAAGGTTGCAGGTTCAAGCCCAGCTCTGGGCGACACATGGCGATGTGTCCTTGGGCAAGACACTTAACCCCTAGTTGCTTCCACTGCTGTGTCAGTGGTGTGTGGATGGGTATGAAAGGGTGTGACTATTTTAGATGTACTGATGGATAGCTGTCATAGTAAAGATTGGATCCATCAGTGTGTGAATGTGAGAGCAAATGGGTGTGGATTGGTAAGTGTGACAGCAGCTTTGAGTGGTCCATGACTAGAAAAGCGCTATATAAGCTCAAGTCCATTTACCATTTACCAATGTCAGATTCTGTGGGAGAAACACTGATTACACCAGCTGACATTTAGCAGTTACACCAGCTGACTGCATCTTTCTCCCACTGCTTCAGTCAGATTTTCCTGAAACGAGCTAAATCATGAGGTTGAATCGACCAGCATCCCCTGTGAGGCAAGAAATATCTAAATCTGACTCTGACTCAGGAGGACTTAATGATTATGAACCTGAAGATAAGAGGAGCAGGAAAAACATTGTTGATAACATCATAAAACTTATAGTCTGTGTGCCTGGCTGTGTGAACTTGTCTTTTTATTCCATCAGCATCTTACACCAGACCTGAACCTGGACGCCAGAAACTTCTTTGGCATGTCTATAACTCATTTGGGATTGAATTAAGCCATTTTTGAGCCCAGAATCCAGGTCTTAAAAATAACATCCATGACTCCTACGTCCCAGCCTGATCATTAGCGTCGCTCTCTGCTGGGAACTTCATTATGGAGTTTGTTCCATTTTTTAACTCTGCGACTTGTTCACAGAGTCTGTGAAATCCATAAACTATGTGCTTTTTCTATTTGCCAGAGTTTTGTTCTGCCTCAGATGGTTTTTCTAATTAGTGCAAATGTTGTTTATTGTGTTTGAGAGTTTTCTTCGGCTGCAGTGTGCCGAGCTCTCTGGCTGCTCCATCGTTCGTGGTAATTTCTGTTCTTTTGTACCCAGAAGTTAGAAAGACTGGAGAGCACTCTGTGTTGATTTCCATAAATAAACGTGAATGAGGTCCAAATATATCCATGAGATGCAGAAGTTGTGAGGCTCAGGTGATTGACGAGAGCAAAGAGGGAACATGAAAGCCATCACAGAGAGTTGTTGTCCAAAACAAGCCATGTTCACTGATCCATGTCATGGAGACTTCTCAGTGGCTCTGGCAGCTCCTCACTAATGCTACTGTACCTATGTGTGGATTTAATTACCTCCCCAGGGATTAGCTTAGCACTTCCAAAGCCTCCTTGATGCCAGACACAACACGACCCGTGCAGGTGTGGCCTCGCTAAACGGAAAGTGTTGGAGCTCTTTCAGCAGGGCTGCTAAAGGAAACCGTCTCAGCCATGAATACTAAATGACCCAAAGTGTACATTGGTACATCTCAAATATGTGCTTGGCCTTGCTTCAGCAGGAGGCAAATGGCTTCTGCATAATGGATAGGAAGTGTGAGGCCTGTAATGGTGTTGACACTGGATTTGTGCGGCGTCTTTAGCGTCGCCAGAGTTTGTTTTGATTCCTGATATCTGTAAAATTGCCCTGGTTGCTTCTGGGAGAAATGAGTTTTGTGGAAACTCCACAGGAGGTTTCTAGATCACTGTCAGTTGTGACATGGTGTAAGCTGCAGCTTGTTCTCACAGCTTCTTTTGATTGTCGATGAGGATGGTGTGACATGTCAGATACCAGAGAGAGCATCACTCTTCTGTGCCCTCCAGGAAAAAAAAAAACGCAAACAGAATCAGTTCCTTTTAGTGTCTTCCCCTAATAACGTGTGTCTCCTCTCCTCCTGGAATAAATCACACATTTATACACATTTAAAAAGTCGCTCAGATAGCACCCCAGGGCCGGGAGACCGCTAATTCATCCAGCGTATAAGTCACTACTGCCGGGCACAGGGAAACCTGACCTCTAAAAGCAAACAATAAAAACATACAGGCAGGAGGAGAAGTCGCAGGACGGAGTGGATCTGTGTGGAGACGTTTCCAGCCACAGCACTGTGTAAATGTATCCACAGCCAGAACGACTTCAGCCCTCGCCGTCCGGGATATTTACGAGCTCTCATTAGCAAATGACTCTCACACAGGCCCGTGTACTGAATCCTCTCTGCTTTCACTTCATATTGTAAAAGAGAAAATCCACAGAATTAATGTTCTGGAAAATATAGTCTCAATAAAAAAGTGTTGGGAGCTCCTGCACAACGCCAAAAAATGTCCCCCCTATTCATTCAAATCAGCTCAATTAACCTGCGGGGGAAGAACATGGTGTTTTAATTCTACAGCCCACAGCACGACAACGGGCGTGTGTTCAGAGAGGCTCAGAGAGGCTGCAGACTGACAGGGACTCCAACTCCAGGGCTCGACTTAAAGCCAACGCAAGGCGCTGACTGACAAATAATAGAAAATATGTCCATACATGAGGAAACTGGAGAAAACCTTAGTACAGGCTGCACTCAAAAACAGCACTTGGCTGGTCTTTTAATTCACTTAAATAAAATGAATTCATGGAACACAAGAAGATCACATTCCTCATGTGAACATGATTTAATTGAGCAGATGTAACATGTTAAAGAAAATCCCAGAAAATAACTCTTCGGATTAACTCAATTAAATTGTGAGCAGAATTTTTATCCACTAAATATTTGTGGCTCCAACTCAAACTTAGTTCACACAAGCAATATAACAAAAATGAGTTTGTCCAACTCATTTATAACAAATAACATCAAGTTGAAATTATTTAACTCACTAAATTAAATTGATTTATATCTGTCCAATTAAAACCAATGAGATTAACTGTGAACTCAAGCAAACTAAAAAAAAGCAGCCTGAGATTGATCCCATGACCATCTTTTTAAGTACAGGTTTATGTACCAACTTAATTTAAAATTCAGCGATGCTACCTTGATGTAATATTTTGATCTAGCTAAAACAAATCAGTTGAGTTTCTCTGTGAACTGTGAGTCTTACCTTTCATCCCAACTGTTCCTATGGATTTTGAGAAAATTGTTTGAGGGAACACAGAGGATATGAGACCCTGCTGTACATTAAGATAATGTCTTGGGGACATAGGTTAACTGTGCCTCACATGACACAGACCAGCTGTTTGTGCACCATGTCGTAGCGACCGGATGTTTTTGACTATCTCATGGCATGGACAGGCTGGTTTTGCTTTATGTGGCACAGACCTGCTGTCTGTGCGCCACATGGCACAGATTGGCTGTGTGTGCTTCATGTCACAGGATGTCAATGTGAGCTAGAGAACTTCGTGCCATGTGGAGGCTATGGCATGTACAGACACTATTGGCTCCACACTGTGGTCCCCCGTGTTCCCACCTACACATCATCATCATCATCATCAGGGTCTCATATCCGCTGCCATCCCTTCTCACTCACGGTTTCAAAACGTCATCTCAACAAACATGACAGTATGTCTGATGTGGAGCACAGACAACAGGTCCACACGATGTGGACCACAGACAGCTGGTTTGTACCATATGAAGCACAGACAGCTGGTTTGTACCATGGGAAGCACAGACAGCTGGTTTGTACCATGTGGGGCACAGACAACAGGTCCCCATGATGTGGATCACAGACAGCTGGTTTGTACTATGTGAAGCCCAGACAGCTGGTTTGTACCATGTGAAGCACAGACAGCTGGTTCGTATCATGTGAAGCCCAGACAGCTGGTTCGCACCATGTGAAGCACAGACAGCTGGTTCGTACCATGTAAAGCACAGACAGCTGGTTCTTACCGTGTGAAGCACAGACAGTGTGTGTCTCTGGTCATCATCTCCATGTGCAGGGCCTCATATTCACTGCGTTTCCTCCTCATTCACAGAAACACAATAAAACGTAAAAGAGCAGTTTTTTTCAGTGTGGTTACAGAGAATGTTAGGATTACTGTCCCTTAGTGAAAATGCCAACCAAGTTTTGTGTTTTTTATGGGATCAATCCATGGGTGGTTTTTAGCTTGCTTGAATTTACAATTAATCACATTTGTTTGAGTTGGAAAAAATGTAAATCAGTTTCACTTAGTAAAATCAAAAATTTTATCTTGACTCTATTTGTTATAATTGAGTTAGACAAACTCATTTTTGTTATGTTGCATGGATGAACTAAGTTTGAGTTGGAGCTACAAATATTTATTGGATAGAAATCCTGCAGTCACATTGAGTCCTTCCAATGAGTTTTATTTATTTATTTATTATTTTTATTTTTATTTTTTCCCACGCCGGCCCGTGTTTCAGCTATATCATACCATCTGATGTGCTGGGGAAAAAACTGAAGGACTGCTGAGGGTACGGTGGATTGCTGACTGGCAGGTGGACACATGAAAACCATCCCAAGAGAGTCGACAGGAGCTGAAAGCTGAACACTCTTCCTCTCTCCTCTCTCTGACACCCTCAGGACGCTCCAGTGCAGCATGTATCATCTCTGAAGGAGGCCGCACATCCCCATCGATACATGCTGACATCTTAGGCGCTGTGGGAAAACATGCTGTCACATATGATATAGACAGCAACGTGGTGTCTCAGGGACAGAGCAGGGCTCATGCGCAGAGGACAGTGACTTATGACATCTTTGTGCAGCGGCCACAAAGTGTCAGGACCCAGGAGTGACCTGTGAGGGGCTGAGGACAGAGCTGGTCTGACAATCAGGAAGTAAAACAGCTAATCAGCCGTGGATATTCACACAAGATACTGACCATAAAACCTCTGAATGACACAATGACTACATTTAGAGACCTTTAAAAGAAAATGGCACATATATTTCAGGGCTGTGAAAAAAAGATGTAATTAGATTAATCAGATTAATCCCATCAATATGATTAATCTGATCAAAATTTTTAAACAATTAACCCATCAGCTGCACATAATGGCTCAAAATCCCTGAAATTTCATTAATTTGTCAGCATGATGCACATATATATATATATATATATATATATATATATATATATATATATATATATATATATATATATATAATTATTATTATAAAACATTGTAACAATCCCTCTCTTGACCTTATTTTACTAAGTCAATCAAAAAAGTGAGAAAGGATTTCTTATTGGCGCATGTCTACCCTTCCAGTTACAGTCCCATGAATCATATACCTGGGTCCCCCCAAAACCGGTACACATTATCAGGAACTATTGTGGGAGAGCAGAGATGCTGACCTATATGTGATGCATATGTTTAAGCTGGTCTTCATTGCAATTATAAAGCAAACGTTCTTCTTTGCGCAGAGCTGTAGAAATCTCTAAGTCACTAAACATTTCAACAATAAACAGTAAATACACTGTAAAAAAATTCACCGTAAAATTACAGTAAGTTACTGGTTAATAATTGCATTACTTTCACAGCAAGTTGCTGTTAATATTTTCACAGCAATTTACTGCAAGTAATTCACACTAGTTTACTGTAATTGTTTCACAGTAGTTTACAGTAAAACAACAACACTTTACTGTTAATTCACGGTTGCCAGGCCCAAGGAATTACCGTAAAACAGCAGTATTTAGCTGTGGACTTAATGTAAATGACTGTGAAATAAACACAGTAAATTGCTGTGACACTGAAAAAAGAAAACAGTTGGACCAACTTAAATTATTTCTTCAATTGGTCACACCTAAACAAATCAAGTTATTTGAAATGAGGATAAGTTCAATCAACACAATTGATTAAGTCACGTGAATTTAAGAATTTGATTGTTCTCAAATCAACATTTTGCATCAGTTGAATTTAAGGTTTTAAGTTGTTTCAACTCAATAATTTGCAAAACCTCAAAGTAAAATCTGACACGGTGTTTTTATACTTACACTGTAAAAATGTGACAATTTGAGCTTACTTAAAAGAATCTAGGAAAACAATTGCACAAAAAGGTTAGTAAATCTGACCAATAGTCTTAAGTTGAGTTTGCTTTATGCCTACTTGCAAAGTTTACTTAACAGCCTATTGAAATGACTCAAACTGACTTCAAACCATGAGTGAGGAGGGAATGCAGTGGATATTAGACCCAGCTGTACATTAAGATGTTGAACTGCCAAGAGCACAGGCTTTCTGTGCTTCACATGGCATGGACCTGCTGTCTGTGCCCTGTAGCATGGACTGTGTACCTTTAAGAGTAATAATTAATGAGATGTGATGATGGGCTAAAATTTTGATCAGAAATGACAAACTGGGTTTTGTCTTCAGTTATATTCAAATTTCCTTTACTGAAAGAGTATTTGGAGCCCTCACTGCTGTCGAGCACAGGCAGCCAGGACAAGCAGCCTATGCTGTGGAGCACAACCAGGCAGCCAGGCAGCCAGGACAAGCAGCCTATGCTGTGGAGCACAGCCAGGCAGCCAGGCAGCCAATGTCACTGGGCACAGCCAGGCAGTCAAGGCAAGCAGTCTATGCTGTTGAGCACACACAGCCAGCCAGCGCAGTGGCCCATAGACTGCTAGCTGGTCCATGCCATGGAGCACAGACACACTGGCCCTGTGTGGTATCTTAATGTGCATCAGGGTCTCATATCCACAGTGTTGCCTCCTCACCCATGGTTTTCCTTTTGGGTTTAGCAGATTATTGAGTTGAAACAACTGAAAACATTAAGTTGGACTGATGCAAAATGTTGATTTGAGAAGAATTAAAATATTTAGTTTATTTGACCTATTAAGTTATGTTAAATGAACTAGTTTATTTCATTTCAAAGAACTTAATTTATTTAGGTGTGACCAATTGAAGCAATTCATTTAAGTTGGTCCAACTACTTCTTTTTATTAGTTGTACTAACGCAGAATTTCAAGTTGACATGATCCACAAAAATACATTGGAAACCTTAATCTAAAAATTTTGAGTTTGATTGATTAAAAAAATTACATCACCTCAACTGACAAGAGATTTCCTTTTTACAGTGTGAGCTGACATACAGTCTTTGTTTCTAACGTGATCTAAAAAAGATTTTGTACTCCTATTATTGACAAAGGAACAGTTTACATCTGTGCTGGGAGCTGGCCCACACGGTGACGCGCTTCATGGCCTCTGATGCACGCCCCGATGGTCAGTCTGTTCTCCCGGTTGCTGAGGTAACAGAGGCTCTGACCGTCTCTGCTACCGGGTCTTTCCAGCACACTTTTTCCACGCTGGCATGGATCATTCAGACCAAGCAGTCACTGTGCCTCGGCCGCAATAAAAAAGCGTCAGAGAAAAGAGGAATTAATATGGTGAACTTCACACTAGTTCAAAATGACAATATGTAGATAAAGCAAAGGTGGAAAACAAGGGTACAATAACTTGACAGAATATGTTAAACTTACTTTGGTGGCATCAACCTTCAAAATGTTGAAAATCTGCTGCACGTCCCACAATTCAGTTCATGGAATTTGCTGTGTTTTTGCAGTGGATAGTCTTAATACAGCATTTCATGGTGAAATAATGCAATAAAATGCTGTAAAATCCTGGTAATAATTGAAACAGCAAATATCACAGCAGTTGACTGTAGTACTACTGTTGTTATTGTAAATTTTAAAATTACAGTCTTATATTGTAATTATTACAGTTAAGTCCTGTAAAGTTGTAATATGTTATGTGGTATCAGCATAGCAGGTGTATTTACAATGGGAATTGGGAAAAATACAGTCTTCTTTTTCTTCATCCTTTAGAGATTGGAAGCCTTTGGAAGAAATAGTTTCTGTAGCATGTTTTATTAGTTGGTAAGGTGGTGGTGCTGGGAAATCATCAAACAACTACTGAGGTGACAAAAGATTTCCATTTGCTGAAAGGTTTTCTAAAACCAGGCTGACATAGGATTGTCTATGCTTGACAATATATATATATATATATATATATATATATATATATATATATATATATATATATATATATATATATATATATATATATATATATATATATATATATATATATATATTCATTCATTAGAGAGAGAGCCTTCCTTCAAACAACTGGACAAGCTATGATCAGCTGCTTACACAGGGTCAGGAGAAACAGGCACTCAGCTCTGGACTATATTTAGCATCAGGATCACATGACAGAGAGTTTTTGGTGATGATGGCACATACATGTGTCATAGATGTGTTTTTAAAAGGCTCTTCATGGGGATATAGCTCCACAGAGGACTTAAAAATATCAGACTACAGATAGACTGTCTCATTTAAGGTAAAGTTGCTGATGGTTTTGAACTTGTCCTGACTCCAGGAAAGTACAGTCATGTGTACAGGTACGCTCCACAGAGCTCAGGTGCTCTGCATCTTAACACATATACATTTATATCCAGCCTCTGTTTCCACCGCTGCCTGGCTGAACCAGCACACAGACCAGTTAATATCCACTGCAGGCTCCTGAGGGACACCAGACTTTGCAAAGTTCTGCCTGAAAAAAAGCACCACATGGCTCTGAAGCTGTTTGGACCGCTTGGCAGCGTTCAAAGTCCAAACAGTGAAAATCAAAGAGCAGAGAAAGAGCACGTCCTTCTTCAGCGTGAACTGAACAGATTAGTTGTGATGGTGTAAGAATGCTCGCTTGGAGCTCAGCAGGAATTTTTCTCTTCTTGAGAAAAACATGTCCAAAAACAACCACTGACCACCGCATTAACATATGCGGTCCCAGACCCAGACCGTGTCCAAGAATAACTCACGGATCAGCTCCATTGTATTTCAAGATCTGTGCAGGTAAGAAACAGGCTTCATCTGCATTCCTCTGGCCCATGCTGCTCAGACAGAGAGCGTCCCTTAGAGACCGAGCATGGCTTTCCTGTGGCCTGGTGATGTCATATCCCAGCATAGAGAATAAATGCAGAGAGCTTCCTGTTGATGTGAGGACATCAGCTCCCGTTTGTTTATGCAATCACACAATCACACCAACAGACAGTCACATGGTCACTCAATCACACAGTCACACCAACAGACACAAATAAAGAGCAAGCCTGACCTCTTCCACAGGGACACATCCTGGCTGGGCATCTGCTCAACTCTCACTGACCACACCTTCACACACACACACACGCACACACACACACACACACACACACACACACACACACACACACACACACACACACACACACACACACACACACACACACACACACACACACACACACACACACACACACACACACACACACATATGCTCCATATGCTCTGGGGTATCCAGGATTGGGAGCTGGTCCACTGTGGGTCAGAGTGGATTTGGGGGCACCCTTATATTTAAGTCAATAATAATAATAATAATAATAATAATAATAATAATGATAATAATAATAATAATAATAATAATAATGATAATAATAATAATAATAATAATAATAATAATAATAATAATGTAGCCTGTTTGGCTAAGTGTAACGTTTAATTAAAAGTGTTTTAAATGATGTTTTATGTGAGAGTAGAAACAAATGGGGTAATTGAAAAAAAATATAAAAAATAAAATTAAAAAAAGTGAAGGTGAAACGAACCTATTAAAAGAGGAAAAAACAGGGAACAAGATTAACCTTAACCTATATGTAGAAATTAAAGTAATAGTAATAGTTCAATTATAAAATTAAGTTTAAGGCAAATGTTAAAATGTTGCGAGAATTCCTGTCAGAATGTGTGTTCATTGATTGGATGTTGTTGTCGGGTGGTCTGCGTTGATTGGTTAATGAAGAGGGATTATGAGAGAGAGAGGAGAAGAAGAATAAGAAGCTATGGCGAACAGCGACAGAGTTGTGCACGTGTAATGCTAGTTCCAGTTATAAGCTGTTTTGCATTTATTTTTGGGTAATTGCTGAAGAAATCAAGAGTAGGAGAAGCTGCTGCATTTTCCTTTTTGATGTGGAGTTTATTGAGACGAGTGTTAATGTAAGGACGCTTCAGTGACTGTTACCGAGAAGCCTCAGTGAACTTTATGCTCGACGCCAGAGTAGCCGACAGGAGAGGGACTGAGAGGACTTTCCCTTAAAGTTTTGCTGTTGTTTCTGCGGAGTTGCTGCTGCGAGGACTGAGGAGGATTTTCACGTTTGGACTGTAGTGGTGACCAAGGTCTGCACCGCGTCGTGAGGACTGCTTCGGCTGCGCTGAAGGGCCGGCTGCGCTGTTTCCCGCCTGGAGGAGAGGATTCCTGCTGGAACCCCGTGAACTTACCCGTTCTTTTCTCTTGGGAGGAGAGGACTTCTTCCACCAGACCGTGAGTGTGCATCCACGTCTTTCTGCTGAGGAGGAGAGGGACTTTGGAGCCCGATGGTATGTGATCTTCTTTAACTGTCACTCTGTCGTCGGATACGGAGGACTTTAACGGCCGCAAGGCGCGAAGTCTTCACACAGGCCTGCAACGTTTTGTTTGGTTCTGAGTGAGTGGCCCACAACTTAAGTAAGTTTTCATGTTTATTCTTTACAGAAGGTTAACGAGTGTAAAAGAAAACTATACGGTTTAAAGTACAGGATTAGTTTTGTTTTGCAGAAATCCTAAAACTATCCAGTAATAATAGACTTATGGGTTTATTATAACTCGGTAAAGTGTTTTGTATTTTGAAGGACATATAAGGGTAATACTTTCTTTTTCAAGAAAGATTACAACTTGCCTAATTTTTGAGACAGTATTTCTGAGACATCCACCAAGAGAACAAGAGAACCCAAAGAAAACAAACTCCCACCGTTTTGGTCCGAGTAAATCCATGCCCTTTAACAGGTGGAGCGGTGGGAGGCTACAATAATAATAATAGTAATAATAATAATAATAATAATAATAATAATAATAATAATAATAATAATGATACAATTTAATGACATATATGTCAGTCTTTTTCCATTTATACAGAAAAATGTTTTGTGTTTCTAATTATTTTTGATTTGTTTTTGCTTCCTGTTCAGGAAACCCAGCTTCAGCTCTCATCCCCTGACCACTAACCCGTGTAGACCCTCTGAATCAATGAGCTAGAGCATGCAGAGATGATGCCACCGTGGTGTTTACAGGCTCAAGCTGTTAAAAGTCAGACTGCTGACAAAGTAAGTCTTCCTGACGAGCTGAGAGTGAAGATAAAGAGCGGTGCAGTGAATGGATCTGACTGGCTCCGAGTGCAGAGAGAATTAAATCGTCCTGGTATATACGACAGGCCTGCTGTCTTAAAAACTTAAAGGAAACAGAATAAAAACACACAGAGTGACTTTTCCACGTTTACAACAACAACGCTCATAAAAAAGAGGAGTGTGTGCTCTAAATCAAGATCTGCTGATGATCCTTCCGGCACTTTCTGATTAATACGACAGGAAGCTTTAAATGAAAACACATAAACCCACCACGGAGCCTGCTTCCTGCTCCCAGCGCTGAAACTGTCCCCATACAGTCTGTGGATTCCACACAGCCCCACCTCTGTGTGTGTGTGTGTGTGTGTGTGTGTGTGTGTGTGTGTGTGTGTGTGTGTGTGTGTGTGTGTGTGTGTGTGTGTGTGTGTGTGTGCGTGTGTGTGTGCCTGTGTGTGTAGGCCTCTCTTTGCTCTTGCATTTGTCACAGTCTGTATTTTGGTACAGAAGGTCATCCATGCATGTGCCTAATTTGTGTGCCTGTGTGTGTGTGTGTGTGTGTGTGTGTGTGTGTGTGTGCCTGTGAGTGTGTGTGTGTGTGTGTGTGTGTGTGTGTGTGTGTGTGTGTGTGTGTGTGTGTGTGTGTGTGTGTGTGTGTGTGTGAGTCTCTGTGTCTCTGTGTATCTGTGTGGGTGAGCACAGCTTGAGTCTGGCTGTTGACACTGGCTCAGTGACAGTCTGGGTGCTGGGCGGCTCAGTGACAGTCTGGGAGCTCTGCTGCTCGGCTCTGATGTGGAGTGGGAGTCCCGCCCTGCCCGCGCGCTGGCCTGGCCCCGCCTGGCCCTTTGTGGAGCAGGAATATTAATAATTCAAAGTGATCTCAGTCTGGGCTGCCGTGAGGCGGTTACCCATTACCTCGGGATGAGCTGATATTGCTGTGCATGAAAGGCCACAGACAGGCTAAAGGCTGAGGATGTGTCGCTGAAGGCCACCCTGAGGTTTCTGCCTTAGGTCAGTCAGAGTGATAGAGGTGTATAATTTTGAGATAACAAACCAAGAGAAAGAAATGACTGGATGGACCCTCCTTAACTTAACACACTCAAAGGAAAGTGTCAGTTAGGGAGCTAAATGTGCTAATGGATGACTCAGTTCTTATTCAGTCTGAAGTGAAACAAATCTGATGCTGACTGAAAAAGCTCTGTACCCATCAACTGAAGATTTTATAATTCCCCTTATTTTATAAAAGCTCCAGGTTTTGCCTTTGCCCCCTCTCATCATCAAACTGATATAACACATGTATTCAATGCCCCTTTGGAAGCCAAAATATCGCTAAAGTGCCCTCTTGGAGGCCATAGTGGACTAAAATGCCCTTTTGGAAGCTAAAACATGCTTTAAGTGCCCTCTTGGGAGTCAAAGTGCACTAACATTTCCCCTTAGAAGCCAAAACAAGTGTTAGTGTCCTCTTGGGAGCAACAATGCGCACTAAGGTGCCTTTTTGGAAGCCAAAACATATGTACAGTGCCCTCTTGGGGGCCATATTGCACTTAAAAGCTGTCTTGGGAGGAACAATGTGGAATAAAGTGTCCTCTTTGAAGCCAAACATCTGTGACAACACCATGGATGTGTGCTAAAGTGCTCTTTTGGAAGCCAAGTCAAGCGCCTTCTTGGGGCCAGTACACCAAAATGCCCTCTTGGGAGCCAAAACACACACTTAGCTGCCCTTTGGGAAGCCAATATCTATAGAGTGCCTTCTTAGAGGCCACATTGGGCTTAAAAGCCTTCTTGGGAGCTAAAATGCATGCTTGAGATCCCTTTTAGGAACCAGAATATATGTGAAGTGCCAAATCCAGGCTCTAGTTCCTTCTTTGGAACTAAAAATTGTGACCTTAATTGCCCTCTTGTTTGAAAAAACTGCCCTCTCTATATGCTAACTTGCCCTTGAAAAACATCAATGCCCTCTTCAGTGGGGAGACAACCCAGCACGTGCCTGTTTTTTATTTTGGCCCCGCCCCTCAAAAAGTCCGTGCACGCCACTGTTGGAAACAACAAAGCTCAGAGTGATGCTTCTCACCCGGCTCATCAGATCCATCTGTATTCACACTACCGCCACAGAAACCTCCTTCATTTCTGCGTGTCATGTCACATGATAGCTGTTCACATATGGACTGCTTACTGTCGTTGTCACTTGGAAAGAGGTAGAATTCATCAACCTGAACTCTTCTCACGGTTCAGTCAGTTTTTACAGCCATGTGTCTTTTTTTCCGTCAGCTGGAGTGAGGTTGGAGCAGAAACCTCCTGGATGCTCAGAGATGATTTCAAACTCTCGTCTCCGTCTGTTAAACCAAAGAACACAGGAACCTCCTGCACCTCATGATCTTTGTGTAAAAGCACGAGGACATGCTCATTGTGAAACAGTTCAGCTGTTTGGGTTGCTCACATAAAATCAAATAGATTTTCACTCTTTGTTTTTTATTTGTTTTAACTTACAGTAGTGAACATATTTAATTAAGAGAATAAAAAACAGATGCTTTGGTGAAACTGAGCAGCAACCTCTGGTCTTGAAATGACCAGAGGTTGGAATTCTGGTATGTTAACGGATAAACAGTGTAGAATAATCTCTGCTCCTGACAAAAACATTTCAAACATGAAACATGAAATACAACTTTGATCATTAGAGACACTAATGACTCAAATCCAGCTCCTCCCAGAGTAAAACACTGAAGTTTCCTGAACCAGCCTCATTAAGCTTTGTCCTCACAGTGAACAGGTCTCTGAATAAGCCTTTGACAGAATCCAACTAATTTTGTTACCAAGCTGGGCTGAATACTTGATGATGATTGGTCAAAAACCCATCAACACCGGATACTCTCCGTATCACACCCTCATTGACTCCTCGATTCCCTCTCCAACCCTGATGAACTGGTCTCCCTTTATAATAACAACCTACAGGATATCCTCAACTCCCTTGCCCCAGTCAGAACCTGCTATGTCTCCTTCTCCTCATCTGCCCCCTGGTATACCCGTTCACTCCGTTCACTGAAAGCCGGGGGTAGACAACTTGAACGCCTCTATAAACCTACCTACCTTACCTTAGTTAAGTCCTCCCTCTCCTCTCTGCTCCCTCTCATCACTGCCATTGTTCACTCCTCACTCTCCACCGGTATTGTTCCCTCATCTTTCAAATCTGCAGCCATTAGCCCCATCCCTAAGAAACCTGGATCAGATCTCAACGACTTCAATAACCTCCGCCCCATTTCTCACTTTCATTCATTCATTCACCTCCAAAATTCTTGAAAAATTAGTTGCTAGCCAACTTCATTTCCACCTTACCCTCAATAACCTTATCAAGCCTTTCCAGTCCAGTTTTCGCCCCCGTCAAAGCACTGAAACAGCACTTCTCAAAATCACCAATGACCTCCTCATGGCAGCTGATTCTGATTCTCTCTCCATACTCATTCTTCTTGACCTGAGTGCGGCCTTTGATACCATCCCACACCCCATCCTCCTCAGTCGTCTCTCCTCCATTGGTATCACCCACACCCCCTTAGCTGGTTCCGGTTCTATCTCACAGGCCACACTCAGTTCATACAGCTCCAGTACGTCCACTCTGATCCCTCCCCAGTCACTAAGGGTCTGCCCCAGGGCTCCGTCCTGGGACCCCTCCTCTTCATCACTTATCTCCTCCTCCTAGGCCATATTTTCCGCAAATTCAATATTACCTTCCACTGCTACACAGATGGCGCTCTTCCTGCCTATCTGAAATCAAAAACTGGTTCACCTCAAATTTTCTTAAATTAAACAGTGATAAATCTGATATCCTTTTAATCGGCACAAAATTCACACTCTCTAAAGTTGCCACCTTCTCTCTCACTATGGACAGCTCCTCGGTCTTCCCCTCCCCTCAGGTTAAGAGTCTGGGTGTCATCCTCGACAGCACACTTTCTTTTCAATCTCACATAAATAACATCACCCGGTCAGCTTACTTCCACCTCCGTAGCATCAACCGCCTCCGCCCCTCCCTCACTCCTCACAGCACCTCCATTCTTGTCCATAGCCTCGTCACCTCCTGTCTAGACTTCTGCAACTCTCTCCTCTTCGGCCTTCCACAAAAGTCCGTCCATAAACTCCAACTGGTCCAGAATTCAGCTGCCTGCATGGTCACCAGAACCCTCTCCCACCATCACATCACCCCCATCCTGCAGCAGCTCCACTGGCTCCCGGTCAAGCAAAGAATAGAATTCAAACTGTTCCTGTTAACCTTCAAGGCCATCCACAACCTCGCCCCCCCATATCTTTCAGACCTGCTCCACATCGCCACTCCAGTCCGCTCTCTCAGATCCTCCGCCTCCACCCACCTCACTGTGCCCTCTGCCCGCCTCAGCACCAAAGGGAGCAGGGCCTTCAGTCGCTCTGCTCCTCAACTCTGGAACTCCCTTCCTCCAGACCTCCAAAATCTGACCCCCCTCTATCTTTTCAAATCCAGACTCAAAACCCACCTCTTCCGAACTGCTTACTCCTTACCATGAACATTCCACTCCCATCCATGTATCCGTCACTGTCTTTTGTATTTAGCTGATTTCATCGTTTTTTGTTTTGTTGATTGTATTGTTGTTTTATCCTGTAAAGTGTCTTTGAGTGTTTTGTAAGGCCCTTTTAAACAAAATGTATTATTATTATTATTATTATTATTATTATTATTATTATTATTATTATTATTATTATTATTAAAGGAATCAAAGTTTCTTTCTAAGTATGGATACATGTTCCTCAGGAACCCATAAGATATAGTGTGGGGTTCCCCAAAGGTCAATTTTAGGTCCAAAAACAGAGGTTTAAGTTATTGGTCCTGAAGGCCAGAGAAAGAAACTCCTACTTAAGTCACAGGATTTTAAATCCTCAAAATCTGTAAAAAATCTGGCCGTGATTTTTGACTCTGAGCTCACTTTTATTCCACACATTAAAACATAACAAAGATAGGTTTTTACTATCTTAAGAATATAGCCAGAGTCTGCCCGTTTCTCTCTCAGGCCAGCACGGAGGTGCTGATGCATGCTTTTATCTCCTGTCGTTTAGACTATTGTAATGCCCTGTTCTCTGGTCTTCCCAAAAAGAACATGCACAATTTACAATTACTACAAAACTCAGCTGCACGCAAGCTGACAAGAACCAGAGGGCGGGAGCACATTACGCCTGTTTTAAAATCACTGCATTGTCTCCCCGTGCATTTCAGGATCGATTTTAAGGTTCTTTTATTAGTTTTTAAGTGTCTTAACGGTCTTGGGCCATCTTATCTATCTGAAATACTTATACCCTATCAACCCTCTTAGACCCTGAGGTCCTCCGGTGCTGGCCTTTTAACAATACCACAAGTTAGAACTAAAACTCATGGGGAGGCAGCATTCTGTTACTATGGTCCCCGATTGTGGAACAGCCTCCTGGAGAGCCTCAGGGGCACAAAGCATGTTGATATTTTTAAAAAGAGGCTCAAAACCCACCTTTTTAATCAGGCTTTTAACTGACTAGTTAAACTCCTCCTAATCCTTTTTAAGCTTACCCTTATTTTTACACTTTTTATCATTGCTCTATTTTATACTTTTTTTATCATTATTTATTGTTTTATTTATCTATGTATTTATTGTTTTATTTATTTACTTACTTACTTATTTATTTATTTAGCTTAGTTTATCCTGTTGTATTGTGTTATTGTTTTATTTCAATATTTAATTTTGATGTTTTAGTCAGGACACAGATTTATTTTATTTCAAATTTTTTAATTTAATCTCTACTGTTTTATTCCTTCAGTTTTAGACGTTTTTTTTTTTTTTTTTTTTTTTTTTTTTTGGGGGGGGGGGGGGGGGGGGGTGTTATTATGGTATTCCTTTGTTTCTTTGTTTTGTTTTTGTTTTGTTTTTGTTTTCATCCTCTGTGAGGCACTTTGTGTCGTAAGATTGCATGAAAAGTGCCATATAAATAAAATAAAGTTTAAATGTTTAAAGTTTAAAGACTGATGTGTGATGGGTTGGGTTTTCAGTTGGGTTGGTGTTTTTGGGGTTTTGGATTGCCTTGTATGTCTTTGGGTTTCTTGGGTATTCTTTGATTCTTCTTGATGTTTCTGGTGTTTCACAGTTGTTCTTGTGTGTTCTGTGTTTCCTGTTTTTGTCTTAAGCTCATGTTCCTTGGGTTTCTTGTCATGTGTTGGTCTTGTTGTGATTATTTCTTAGTGCTTCTGTGTTGAGGATTTATCTGGTCTCTGTATTGAGTCTCCCTGTGTTTGGTTTAGTTCTCCTTGTGTTTCCCTCCTGTCTGCTTCCTCCTCATGTGTTTCACCTGTGTTGTGTTTCGTACCTGTACTTGATTACTCGACTGTTTATACAGTCTCTGTGTTTCTTGTGTTTCTCCTGTTTTTTCCAGTTCATTGTCTGTGTTAGCTGTCTGCTGTTGCCCAGCACCCTTTGAGTCCTTGTGCTTCTCAGTTTTTCATGTGAGTGTTTGGGTTAAGTCTTTTGAGTTAAGTTTTTGTTTTATACTTTGGGATTTTGGGTGTAGTTTAATAACAACTTTTACACCATTACACCTGCTTTTGGATCCTCTTCTCTTGTTTTCCGTAGACATTCCTGACACAATGTTCCTGACATACCTGACATACCTGAAGGTTTGGAGCTGAGAGCATGTTCTGTTCAATAAATAAGAGTTTTTTTAAATGTCTACAAAGCCTGCTGGAAAGTCTTGTTTTCATGACAAAGTTTCATGTTTTATATGTTATAAGGGAAGAAGAATTTTGCCCTTAAAGTGACGGCTGTGCTTGTACTACTACACGTCTGATTTGTTTCAGGAGCATGAGAACAGAAGGAACAGGTTCTTTCCTGAGGTTAAGCTGCGTCCAGAACTTAACAAGGCTTAGGTTTACCGGTCAGCAGCACCTGATCCTGGTCCCAGCTGCTCCTCAGAGCTCTTAGAGCAAAGTATTTGAACCGTTTAACCCCGTCAGAAAGGTCAGACTCCTTCTCAGCTTCAGTGGCTGTTGAGTACGTCCAGCACTGAGATGAGTCAGAGAGACAACTTGACCCGGGGCCAGTTTAAACTGTCAGATTGGATTCTTAATGAGGTCTACGTTCTGCTGGTTCACACTCAGCGACTGTTTTGTTCTTCTGAAAAGAGCGGACGTCACACATTTAACTCCAACACAAAGGATCCTGGCCATACTTTGGCCTTAAGACAGACAGCGCAGACACAGAGAGGTGAAGTTTTCTGACTAAGTGTCCCTTCCTTTGTCGTCTAACAGCTAACCAAATGAAACCTGAAGATCCTTTCATGAAGCCAGACAAAGACATGGAGCAGAATCGATCCAGGATCTGGACGCCGCGCGGCTTAAAACCACCTAATGCTCCAATAATTGCTCTGAGAGTCCCTCGTGGAGGTTTACACCCCGTCCCTGGAAATAAGGTTCACCTTTGTATGTGTGGGCATCCACGGCATTGAAATGCAATCCAAATCTGGCTGCGTTATCATCACTCTTCCATTTCCCCGTTTTGCACAAATCCATATTAAGCCCAGATATGTCTTCAGGGTTTGGCACCTCCACACCTTCAGCGCGGAGGAGATGAGAGTCGGCCTGTTAAATATTAATGCAGGGCCAGATGCCCGACTGGCCGCTGGCATTTATCTTAACCTGCTCCAGCAGGTGTGAGCCCAGCAGGGCCCATTGGCATCCAGGAGGAGCACTCAACCTCTGGATCATTTAGAGGCGTTAAAGGATTATATCTGCGCTGAACCGCGACTGGACCAATACACCCGAGGGGATGGAAGGAAGGAAGGAGTGGAGGAGGGAAGAAATGATTGTGTCTCCTCTGCAAGTAGGAAAGGGAGGTAGGGGGGTTGGGGGCTGGGAGATGGATGGGGTGTGGTGTGTGCCTGGGCAAACACTCCCTGCTGTTTGCTTCCCTCTTTCCATTTTTCTCCCAAGGGCAAACAGAAAATCGAGCACGCTGCAGATGTGTGTGTGTGTGTGTGTGTGTGTGTGTGTGTGTGTGTGTGTGTGTGTGTGTGTGTGTGTGTGTGTGTGTGTGTGTGTGTGTGTGTGTGCGTGTGTGTGGGAGCGGGTGAAGTTGACCTTCATGGCCTCTACATAAGTAGCAGGGAATCAGCACCAACAAACCTCCCTCCTGGGGCCCTTGGCCACTGGCCTCCATCATTACTCCCTCGAGATCCCCAGGCAGCCACAGCCCCCCCGCCACCAGCCTGGTATTAGCCGTAATGAGGACACCGTGGCGAGGAGGAGAGGAAGAGTCTGAGGATGTGTCAGTGCCCATCTTCAGCTGGAAACACGACAGCCCTCTCCTCCTCTCCCTCTACCTGCCTCATTTCTCCACTTCTGGTTCTATTTTTCTTCCACCGGTGTGTGAGCAGTGCAAGCGGTGTGTGAGCGCTGGAATGTGGTCGATCACGCTGCTGCAGCATCTGTCCCGAGCACATGATTTCCAGATCATCAGGACAAGCTGTTAAGGATACGGGAGGCTGCGATGAGACAGCCTGCTTCCTGTAAAATCAAACTGTGGCCCATCTTTAATGTGGACAGCGTCTCAGCAGCCTGGTCTCCATAAATATTTGACCTGGTGTGATTAGCTTTCTGAGGACCTGCACGCACCATCACAACAAGCCGGCTCTGAGGCAGCAGTTCTACCGTTCTTTGGAGAATAAAACTTCCTGTTTCATGAAAAATGAGTGAGTTTGAGACCGAGGAAGGATCTGGGGCTGTCGGTTTGGAGTGTGTGTTTGATTTGAAGAAAGGGGAGATGGAGAGGTTGCAGGAAGCCAAATAAAATAAGAGCGCAGCAGCAGAGGAAAAAGAGTTATGACTGATATAAGGTAGACCTCTCTTATCTTTCTCTGCTGCTACACGTCTGTGAAAAATGGCGAAGGAAACGTTGCTGTTTTTCCTGCGTTCAGCCAGATCAAAAAATGACGGATAGTGAAGCTTATTGCTTAATTTTCTCTCAGGGTCTGAGAGAAAGGGTCTGAGCAGGTCCTGACTTTGGATTGACGAGACCTGGCCTGATGCAGAGAGGGTTGCTGGCTGTGAGCTGGGTCAGGGTACGGTCATGGAGGAGTCCTTTTATAGTGAGGAATTCAGTCTGAGGTTCCTGAGGCAGTCTCAGATCTAAGAGGAGTGTGTTAACATAGACTTACATCCTGGTTTTATCTGGGGGACCTGGATCCTGGTCTGTGAACCGGCACTTCAAAAGATGTAAGTCCTCAGATTTAGAAATGTTAGAAATGTATCCTTGTTTAGTATGATCTTAAAAAGAGCCTGAAGACTTTTTTAAAAGTTTTTAAAATGCTGTTTAATGCACAAAAACTGGTTCACTCACCAAAACTCATAAAACACTGGCTGAAAAACACATCTAGGAGAAGTGAAAAGTCTGAGTACACCATTCAAAGCAACTACTGATTCTGATCCTGTCACAGATCCTAAAACCCATTCTCTGTGCTGTAATATCATTAACACAAATAATTTTAACAGAAAAAAAACATCTCAGACTCTTTCATGCTGGGTGTTTTGGTGCCTGAAGGAGAGGTGTTTTCTGTCAGCAGGCATTTTTTCACTTTAGATCATAAAAAAAATGAAATTGGATCTTTTGCCTAAAATGTATATTTCATGCATTACTGTGCTACAGGATTTTTATTTTCTTTTTAAGTCCCAGTGAAGAGTTTCAAATTGACCTGAAAAAGTCTCTCTTCTATGTATATCTGCCTGATTACAATCCTGCCACAATTTAAAATGAGACTATCAGCTCCAATACTGCTGGTTACAGGCTACTTCAAAATGCTACTTCTCAGCTTCCTGATCAGTTAGCAGGACTAGATTGATTTATGGCACGTCTAAGTCTCTATGACAACACCACACTGACTTATGACGTTTAGTAGAGAGAAGAGAGAACTGCATTTCTCTCTGCTGAAAATGATTTCTGTGATTAATTTTGTAGTGATGGTGGACACTGGAGCCTAACTGTCAGACAGAAAAAGGACAGAAGAGCAGAAGAAAGAGAAACAGGAGAGAGACAGAGCACCAGCTAAAGGCTAAAAAACTAATCTGTTTGTGCTAATGTTGACTCCAACCCACAGTCAGCAGTTATTCTGCAGTGGTCTGTTCAAACTTGAGAGTCTATCAATAAAATGAAGAGTGAGGTTACGTTAGCTCTGATTGGTAGATGATTGACAGGACATGACCAGGATTCAGTAACGTTACACATTACAGACAAGTCTCAGAGCACCGGGCTGCCAGCTGAGATAAATATAGACAGCTACTAAACTACATACAAACTGACGGGGTTAGCTTGTCGTCACGTTAGCCTACAGATACATCAGAGCACCGGGCTGATGATAGCGCTACATATAGCCGGCTACTACAATGTTAGCTTGTTGTCACATTTCAAACTGTAGCGCTGTGTAACTGTACTGATAAATACCTTACCTCATGGGGTTGTTTCCAGTAAAAAGTTGTCTAGAACAAAGGAAATTTGTTCCAAAGTAAACACACGCCTGTTTAAAAGTCACATCTTTATGACAGTGTGCGGAGACTCTGGGCCAGAAGGTGGCGCTGCAGAACATTCAAACAGATCCTCCACACAGCATTTTTTAACAAGTATTTAAATTAAATGATTCAAGTCTTTTTCATGTTCTCCTTCTCATCCAACCCTTAGGAATTATTCTCAAAGCCCATTTATTTCTAGATTTGATATTCTCATACCAAGTTCTCTAGTTAAGTAAATTAACGTGCTGCATGGAGAGATGATTTCACCAGTTTAAACACATTTTCTCTTCAAATGTGATGTTTTGATCCTGTTTTCACTTTTTGTAGTGTGATGAATGCTTTTATCTTGGCTTCTTATCATCAAACCTCTATGGCTCATTTTAGGCTCAGCACTGTTAATGAACTGATTAATGAATCAGCTGCTGGAGACTTACTTACTCCTGCTAGGCTTGAATCCTCTTCTAATGGGTCATCATGAAAATCTCTGGTGAAGAATATCCCACGATCATGTTAACACTGCGTGTGAAGTTCATCATGCCTCATTAAGGCAGTAGTTAAGATATTTGTATGCTATCAATAGCTTAATAACATTAGCCTAATAACTTTTTGCTAGCATATTTTCACTGTGGAACTCACAGTCTGCTGAGGAGCCCAGTGGATGGTGACTGAACACTGCTACAGGATCAGAGCTGCTCCTTGTGTCCTGACTCATTAATGTCTCCTCAGTTCTGATCCACCATCCATGTCGGGAAAGTTGAGCAGGTCTCAGCTTCCTCCCTTTAAAACTTACAGTGATATTTTTATTATTATTTGTATCCTCCGCCAAAAGACGAACTCAGTGTTTTTGTCACTCTGGGGTGAGATGCTCTTGTTGGTACTGCATTGAGAGCAGCTCTATCTCCTTGTCTTATAAAGCTCTGCAGTTTGTAGACTGAGGTCCTCAGCCTCCTCCTCTGGGTCTGAGCACTCTCACCTGACCCTGGTTACCCTCAGTCTAAATCGTCCCCTGTGTCTCTGCTGGTTTTAGTTCCCGTCTGGTCACTTCCTGTGTGTGCTGGGCCCTTTTTGTGTCTGTATATCCATGTGCTACTTTGCTTTCCATCATTCCCCATTCTGGTTTTCATCTGGGTCCTGATGTGGTTCTACGTTCTGCTGCAGCATCAAACAGAGTAACAGGGAGCCCTGACACTCAACCCTGAGAATGAAGCTGCCGCTCAGCCTGAGGAGGAGGAGGAGGATGTCAGGGTGGTGGCCTTCTTCTTACTGGTTAGACACCAAGATGACTTATACTGAATACACCAGCTGCTCTGGGGAGGGTTGCATCCCAGAGAGAAGAATAAAAACAGTGTTTTCAGGTAATGTTACAGCAACTGGAGCTGAACAGTAGATAAATTAAAGAGGATGAATGGGAGTGATTGTGGGATCTGGAGTGTAATGATAGAAATCAATATGATAAGCCTTAACTTCCACACTCACTCAGTCTGTATCAGTCAGGTGTAGCTGTGCTGATTTTACTCTGGAGAAAACCTTCATACTGCCTCATATATATGTGGTCCAAGCTTAACTACTTGTCGCCATTGAAACACAATTGTTGTGCTTCTTGGCACAAATAAATAAACAAATGAATAATAAATAAATAATGTTGCTGCGTCCATCATCATTACACCTGTATGCTTGGCTGATCACAGGGGAGATATTTAAAATCCAGTTTGACACAAACTGCATCTCGGTTTTGATTAAGCTGCCTGAATGTTCTGTCTTTAGTGAGGAGCGGAGCAGGAAAACAGTATGGGCCCAACATGAATGAGAGGAAAGGTTTGAGAGGACTTATGAAAGAAAGACACAAAGGTTTTACTGAGATTGACATCTAGTGATACACGCACACACATTGTTGAATATCTCAGAATTGGATTTAAAGAATGGCCCTAAGAGAGAAGTGCTGACCTTCCTCTGTATTCCGGAAAGGTTTTTTTTGTCTCTTGCCATTTCAGGTCTTCCAGAGTCTGATTTGGTAAAGTTAACAGTGTGAGTCTTTTCAAGCACCTCTCTGTATTCTTCTGAGCTGAAAGGCCTCCACTCTGAGCAGCTCTGCTCTGTGCTTCTCAGACTGAACACGGCTGAAGGTCATCACTACTGGGAGCAAACGTATAAAAACATCCAGCGCCGTGCATGTGTGTGTGTGTGTGTGTGTGTGTGTGTGTGTGTGTGTGTGTGTGTGTGTGTGTGTGTGTGTGTGTGTGTGTGTGTGTGTGACACACACAGTGAGACAGAGACATAGTGTGTGAATTTCTGGTCATGCCTGGAGCAGCAGATGGGCATTCTCTATGACTGATGGCCTTGTGAAACATGAAGGTGTTGTGTCAATAAACGATGTTCCACCCCATCCATCACCCTCCACTGACAACAACATGTGCACATTTTTATCTGTTACACACACAAGGACACATCAGCCTGCACACACACATTCCACTTACAGTACCTGTACAGTACATACATCAGAACACCCACACAGATCTGTGTGCCTACACACTCACACACTCACACACTAACACATTCACACACTCACACACTCACACACTAACACACTCACACGCTCACACACACTCCTCCTGCCCTGCTCTGTTTGGTAACAGTTTGGAGACTGTCATGTGGGAAAGTCCAGCTCTGAGAAATAAATCTTGTTCAGCAGAGCATACAGTTATTGAGTTTTCCACGTGCTGCAAGGGGCTGCTGCACCTCCACAGAACCAGGTCTCATGAGGAAATCCACTTGGTGAGAGCAGAGCGTAGGTTTTCCCCAGCCTCAGACTTTTCACTTCTTCTTAAACTAATATGAAAGCACTCTCACTCTCAGCTGTGAGGTGCTGTCCAAAGTGATTGTGTGAGAGGCGTAGTTATTGTAAACTTGCTCTAGTGTTTGAATGGAGCTCTCCAGAAATCAGACTTTGTGTTACACTCAGGGATCAGGTTAAGCAAACGTTGGTTTGTGTTTTCAGGAGTGTGGGAAAACGGTGACAGCTTCACTTGGTCTGATGAGACTAAAAGTGATCAACCACTCCCAGTAAAGCCAGCACTGATGGCTGCTGGTTGGAGGCTGTCTCTGTCCTGCTGTATGTGAGCGTGCATATTAAACAGCTACTGCTGCCGTCCACCATCTTTGATCTCTCTGTCCCACACTGTGGAGCTGCTGTAGCCAAGCTGTCACTTAATGTCACAGCAGCTTTATGTCCAGGGTTTATGAAGATGATGCTGCGGATCAACTGTGTGTGGAGTGAATTGAGGTGCCTGTGGAAAAGTGCAGGTTACAGAGCTCCATTAGGGAGCATTACGACTCTTTCTCCCCTGCCATAGAAACTAAGATTTCTGTGCATCCAGCCTGTAGTGTGGTGTAATGTGGTGTGAAGGTGACAGTGTATTTGCTGTTGTAAGTGACAACATCTAGAATGATCTCCTGGAGTACTCGCAGGATTTTTTTTTTTTTTTTTTAAGTCAGTTTAAAGAGTTAAATCTCAAAATGACTGGTTTCAAGATGGAACACACCCACAACTATCAGCACTCATTTCTAACAATAAGCTAGCCTTAAGTTAGCCTCAGTCTGTGATTGGCTTGGAAAAGGAATACTGTGAGTTTCTTAAAGTCCTGGACTGAAATGAGACTAATTAAGCATCCAGTGAAGTTAAACTCAAGCACGGATTTCACAAAGATCATTATATAAAGTTTTTTTTTTTTTTTTTTCTTTAATCAAAATGTGCTGAGTGTGTGTGGGAAGATGAAAGAAGATCTTTATATCTATATCAATATCTATATCTATATCTATCCGTATATATATATATATATATATATATATATGCCATACCTCAGGATGAGTTAGTCAACTCATGACAGAGCCATACTGGCTTGGATGTCACCTGGTCAACAAGGTCTGCATGTGGTGTTAGGGATGGCAAGTGGGCAACTGGAATAAGACGACATGGAGTAGGATGGATAAGAAGATACTTTTGGAGTGCTACTATGAGAGCAACCCTAGTGTGTGGGGATATATCAGAGAATGTGGAAAGATTATATGCTTCAATATCTCACATCTACCCTAACTATTATTGATTGCTGCTGTGACTCCTGAATTTCCCCTCGGGGATAAATAAAGTATTTTCTATTCTATTCTATTCTAACTAAGAAACACCTACAAGCTCAGTCTTCTACTATCCATGATGTGAAGTTGCTTTTGGAGATGGACGAGGTGCAATGCCCTTCATCTCATCCAATGTAAGAAAATGCTTTGGCAAGGGGGAGCCAGGACGCCTGGTCCATGTGGAGGTAAGTTCATCATCACCCCAACCCATTGAGATTGGGTTCCAAGCCCCAATAGCAGGACAGCTCAACACAAAGGCAGGTGACCGGAGAGGTAAGATCATGTTCACCTGGGGGAACTCAACCTCCTGTTTTCCAAGGAAATAAGTACCTTTAGAGTTTCTACTCAAGGATGTGAGCACAGCACTGCTAACTATCCCTACCAAGACCATTACTGAGACCAATCAGCTGATTTATGCAGCAGCAGCTGTCTCCCCACAAATACTTGGCTACAAGATGAGCAGCAGTGACCAAAACCCAGGTAGTCCTACATGGAATAGAAGACAAGGGGAAATATCCTGGCCACATGGAGAGAAGTTGACCATTACTGGATGAATATTTGGGGAAAATTGGGATTGCACAACATCAATGCCAGTGGACCTTCAAGCAGAACACAGCAGCCTTCCAGAGCAAGATCCAGTCGGAGTTACCAACACCAACTTGTGCACCGCTTGAATTTACTACAAAAAGTGACTCAGCGTTGCACACACAGGAGGTTTAAAGGTGGCTCTATGATTAATTGTTGACAGGGTGTTAATTCAATACTGTGTAAATTTGTGAGGCTTTCTCCTGATCCTGTTCAACAGAGATGTTTTCAGTGACTCTGAGGCCCAGCAGCAGCTTTGTTTTCTGATCATAATGACTCCTGTGTGCTTCCTTTAGATGATTTATAAAGTCTAACAGAAGGAGAGTCATCGGCAGTCAGAGAAAACAAAAAACTCAATATTCTCAGAGGTCATTTCTGTCGCTGCACTGTCTGTCTCCACAGATTAAATCATTCTCCACATTAGACAATGGCGGCCTGTTTGCTGCTTCTCTCTGTTTTTCAGACAAAAATACACCCACCGCCCTGTGACATTATTACTCTATCTATGGACGTCTCCCTCCAAATGTCAGACTAATCCCCCGGAGGAATGTCATACAACCTCTGGCCCAATATTAGAAGAGCGGGGAGCATTGGTCCGGTTATTCAGGCTATCCTCAGACTGTTAATAAAGACCAGACAATGCTGTGGGCCGCTGGATGCAAGCGGGCTGTTTTCAGCACGCTGCCAGAGGAGATTACCGAGAGAGAGTGGTTGGACAGAGCGCGGCGGCTCAGACATCAGGAACAACCTCCATTAGTGTTTCAGCGAGAAGAGCTGCACAACAATTCTGTTATTAACTGTGCTTGTTGAGGTTTCACTGCTCGCAGCATTTTTTATTTCTGGATGTGCCTCTTCTGTGACATCTCACACACACACACACACATACACACACACACACACACACACACACACACACACACACACACACACACACACACACACACACACACACACACACACACACCCAGCCAGCATGTTCAGACAGAGCAGACATGCAGAACATTCCTAACACTCATCACTAACATCCAGAACAACTCTGTGCATCATGCATTAAACATTTATCCTCTGTATAAGTCCACAGAAGAATCACACTGAACCACTCTGACGTTGTGACTCCACCTCATCACACTCATTTCAGACGTTTCACACATGTGGATGCATACTGCCGTGTGTGTGAGCTTCAGCCTCCTGTTTTCAGCAGCTGCCCATGCCTCTCGGTATCATCCCAAAGCTTAAGGAGCCTGAAGCTTGTGTGTTTGTGCAGCTGGTTTTCTGATGAATCCATCTCACACTGCTTTCAGACGACAAACAATTTAAGAGAAGACAATTTAAAAAGAGAGAGTATCTTTTTAATCACAGATCTGAAATTGCTGTGGGTGTGTGCAGTGGAAAATGATGTTTTCATTTCAGTGATGAATCAATGTGTCATCGAAGATGATCATCGCAGTTTAATTCTCTGGTTTCAAAAGCATTTACAGCTGTGATACAAACCAACATGTTCGAGAATAACTTTCAAAATGAAATACATATCCAGTAGATCTCATTAGCAGGAACTCTGTCAAAAGTACAGATGTTTTTTATTTGCTTTTAGCTGAATTCTATTCTATTCTATTCTATTCTATTCTATTCTATTCTATTCTGTTCTATTCTATTCTATTCTATTCCAAATAGAAAGTAGTTCATATACATCTCTCACTGAAAACCCATGAGGAGGCTGGACTCCACACTGTAACATACGTTGAAACTGGTTTTTGTGTTGGGTTAATCTGAAGTAGTAAACTGTGACGTCCAAGCAAACCAAAACATTGTTGGGGAAGTGTATTAAGTTGATTTGTCCATCTCAGGAAAAGCTTTATGTTCATGTTGTGAGGTTTGTTCACGAGCCAACTTCCAGAACTCATTACCTTTATCCACAAAACCACAAAAAAACCTTAATGATCCAAAGAAATTCAGGAAAGTCTTAGAGCCTGATCGACTAAAGGTTTGTGTGGATTAAAACGTGCAAATTTGATAACGTGCACAAAGTTGACATGCTAACTGGGATTGCGTCTGTGAAATAAGCAAAATAGCACAAGCCTTCATTTAGTGTGTTAGCCTTCATGAATATACAGAATATATGCAGATCATCAGAACCCACAGAATTCTGGGAGGAGATGCAGAGTGCTTTATTAAACCTGAAACTGCTAACTCCTGCTGTGTCTTTATTTAGCAAGTTAGAAAGGAAGGTTCAAACTGACACAGCGTTTCACAAACAGCTGAGGTCATCGTGGCGTGGAGGTGCAATGACAGATGATAGAGGGAGAGAATCTTCTGTGTGCGTACCAACACAGTTGGACTGTCAGAAATAAAGATAGTGGAGACATATCGTCTAT
>NW_027437191.1:799453-924453 GCF_033239565.1 Halichoeres trimaculatus | reverse complement strand
TCATTAAATTCTCCTCATGCAGTTGACCCCGTGTGGCCGAGAGGACTCTATTCTGGCACTGCTCGTTTCTGCAGCAGGACTGAGCTGCCATTCATCACTCATGGCAGGTTAAACAGTGTGCACAATCTGTTTATATCCATAATTATAAGGCATCAACCTGCCCGTGGTCTGCCAGGGTTCAAGAGCATCTGCTCGCAGCTCTCCAGCAGGAGGGAGGCCGGAGCTGCAGAGGGCTCTGGTTTCTATAGCAGGTGAGGATAAATCTGCTGTGATAGGTATATGAGCTGTGCTGGTGTGTGAGTGGTCGGGGTTGGTGAGAGGCAGAGTAAATATATCTGTCTGTGAATGAATGAAGAGAGCAAACTCTTCCTGAGGCAGAGTGTTTCTACTGAAGGGTTAGCAACAAATTGAGTTGTCCATTGACTTTTACATGACCACAAAATAGAGCAGCAGTTTGTTCTCACTCCAAGTCTTTTTTCCCAACTCTCAGTGTCTCTTCCTCCGAGGTATCCAAACAGCTGGCTCTCTGTAGCTTCCACTCTGAAATATGGATTTTACAGCCCTGGAGTGTGAGCTGAATGTCTGTTCTGGATTATTGTTGGACCTGTAAAGCATGGTTTGAAAGACAGGGTCAAGATCAGACCTGATTTAACTTAATCATGCAAATAGCTAATGTAGCTATGAGGAGCTGTTCACAGGCAGAGGTGAGCAGCTGGGTAGAGACAGGTGTACGCTAAGTGTGAGATTTTCATCAACACCTCTTTCCAGTCATTTTAAACCATTACAAGCTGCTTTGCCATTACACATGGAATTGAGTTAAACCTGAGTATCACAATAAAAAATGGTCATGGTAACACCAAATTTAAAAAAAGAAAAAAAAAAATCAATTTTTGTAAACAACAACAAAAAATGAAAAAAACAAACATTATGCCCTCAAAAAGTGTTTTTTTTTTTTAGAATTTCTGATTTTTAAGTTTATCGCAAAATGCAACAGAAAAAGCTTTTTCACAAAACACCTCACTAGGCATTAAAACAGACGTACCTCCCTCACCTCCTAAACCACCATGCTCTACCAGAAGTCCCTGGAACGTGTCCACGCCAACACATACAGACTCTGCTGTTCATACTGTAGCAGATCTGCTGTTAGTTATGTGTTCAGTGCAGATGCTGGTGTTTCTGAGCATCAGTGAAGGCATCAGGAGGGGCTGTGAGCAGGTCAGAGAGCGGCAGGAGGGAGGGGCGGAGGTGTGTGTGTGTGTGTGTGTGTGTGTGTGTGTGTGTGTGTGTATGTGTGTGTGTGTGTGTGTGTGTGTGTGTGTGTGTGTGTGTGTGTGTGTGTGAATAGAATAGAATATAACATGCTTCATCATTCCCCAAAAATAAATTCAGAGTCATAGCAGCTTTACAAGAAAGTCACCTCCACAGGACTGAGCTTCTTCAGCAGTCTGTTCAGTCTCTGTCTCCTGGATCCTGTCTGCACACAGCAGGTGAAGTTCTTCCAATGTGGCGTTAGGGTCCTGTGTAAGCTCTGTTAGCCATGTCTGTGAAAAGCATGATGCTACTCCACCACAGCACCAGAAACAGAAGGAGATGGAAGTTAAAAACTCTAAACTAGACAAAAACAGTAAAAGCTAAGCCATAAGAATAACAAAATGCTCAAAAGCAACTCTAACCTGAAGAAGGCTAAAATGAACTACTAAAACAAATGATACAGGTGCCAGGTCTAGGGGAATCTGTGCAGATAGTAAAGGGTTAGCACAGGCAAGGGTGCACTGTGTAACCCAAAATAACGGTCTATAACCCTGTGGATTAAGGAGAGACGAAAACACGTTTAGCATTTTGCTCTGCCGTAGCTCATTTAACCTGAATACCTTCATAGAACACTCATATTCCATACTGACTATAAAAGACTCTAAATATCCAAATAAAACATAAGTAACATAAATAGAGACATGTACAAAACAAAATAGACACTCAACAATATGAAACTCTCTTTAAACAAAAATAAATAGAACCAAAGGTACAATAGTGCAAACTAAATCCTACATACAACTCAATGGCTAAACCAAAATGCCATCTTTTCATATCACACTTTCTATATCATATAGCAACATCCACATTCACCTCTACTACAACACACACACACAGACATAAATGAGTTACTGAAAAAAAGAACTAGCTTGTCTCAGTGCTGTCGACTGACTCACAAAGCTAATACAACAATGCTCTACTTGTCACTACACATGCCAAAATGTCACAAAACCTCATGTTACAACTTAACAAGTTAGTTATCAAACACAAATTGTATTGGAGAACACAGTTTTAACCTACCTTTGGATTAAGGAGCGATGAGGACACGGTTAGCGTCTTGCTCTGCCGTAGCTCCTTTAATCTGAGCTGCACATGAGCAGAACAAGCTATACAGTCTCCCCTGCAGCCACAACGGCGCAACAGCCCTATCTACTAACACTTTCAGGTAGTTGTCATGACAAAGGATTTGAAATGTGATAAATCTGTTCATATAAAAAAAAAAAGAAAGAAATAGGGGGTGTCTGTTTTAATACCAAAACTAAAAATGTAGCAATATCCAACCTACAACATAAACGCAAAACTAAATAAAACCATAGCCAAATAAATATGTACAACAATGATTAAAAAACCCTGACGTACTGACTTACCAGAGCCACCAAGAGTCTGGAGAGGCACTGCCGCATGGAGAGATCGCGGAGGAGCTGCAGCGTCACCTGCTGTCGATTGGTCTCTGATCAGCTCCTTCCTGCTTCTGATTGGCTCTCACTACCACAAGGTCTCACATGCTCTGCTACACATGGGGTGCGTCTCAATGCATTCATTTTGTGCCTCCTCTCTCCTCTGCGGCACTGGAAGTACTTTCTTAGTCGTCATTTTGAGGACTGTCCCAAAGTGATAGTTGTGCTCAAAGGAGAGAGGATGAAGGAGACTGATGGGAGGAGCTATGATCAAGGAAACACCAGAGCTGGCTTTGCAGGAGTCTTTTCACTGACAGACGCGCCCCAATATGGAATATCAATCTCTGATTGGACACTGCAGCAGCTCAGACTTCTCTACATGAAACTTCACTAACACCTCCTGACACTCAGGAGGAGAGGATGTCCCATTGCTCCAAAAATGAATTCCCTCCATTCCTCTCTCCTCTCTTCATTTCCTTGCGTCTCTCCATCATCTCTGGTAGAAGGACTAAGACACAAGTGAAGGAAGGAAGGATGGAACTTTGGAGCTTTGAGACGCACCCATGGATGGAAGGACAGGTCCATGTTGTCTTTTTAGCACACACTGCAGCACCTTAAATGCCATCCACTTCCTCTCCTCAGCTCACAGAGAACACCAGCCCTAGCACAGGTTAGCATCAACATGCTACAAACTGCTAACAGGTGAAAACTTGTGTATAAAAATGCAAACATTGTTACACAAAGAAACTCACACACACTGGAAGAAAAATGTAAAATACCACTGCAAACACAACCAATTTGGTGTCCTTGACAAACAAATTAGACATAAAAATACAAATACAATGAAAACCATAAAGAGAAGAAAAAAAAGTTGAAAAACAACAACAACCAGAGCTGCTGCTTCAAGCATTTTAACTTTCTGTACTGTTAGGAATCCTAAAACCTCTGCAGTGCTTTGTTTAGTGACTCATTTGTAAACTAATGGGTTTATTCCACTCAGAGCATGAGGGAACAGACAGAGACTGGCTAAATGGAATAATGCAAAGAGAAAAAGAAAGAAAAAAGAGTGCACCAGTGAGTATATATACATAATGGAGGCTGAGCGTAGTGAGAGAGATGCTGCCTAATAGCATAATGATATTAATGAGAGAACATTCATCATGCAGACTCATCACTTAAGTTGATGAATACCAGCAATTTAAAGCAGGGACTGGAGTGGAACATGCCTCTCGCTGCTCCACCAGCTAACCTTTCAGTCTATTACACCACGTGTCTGCACAGACTAACAGCTGAATGGAGGAAACTGCAGAGTGCTTTCTTCAACAACAAAATAAAAGAGCAGTCGAGCATTATGGGTGAAAATAAATAAAGAATTCATCAAAGTAATTTAAAAGACTAGTAGGAATCCAATTATACACATGCTCTCATATTTTATCCCCCCGACACACACACACACACACACACACACACACACACACACACACACACACACACACACACACACACACACACACACACACACACACACACACAGATCCAGACCCTCAAACGCCTCTGAATATCTTGATCCCCCTCCCTCTCCTCTCTGAGTGCAGCAATGAAAACACATTTTAATTACACATAGTTAATTAATGACTCCCATCCGTGAAACTTTGGGCGTGATTGCGAAATGCTGATACGTCCATTGCTACCGAGAGGAATGGTAAATAGACACATAAACTTTAAAGTGATAGAAATCAACCGGGGGGAGGCCTGGCTAATTAAAGGGATCTAACAGGAGCTGATTAGGGGGAGCTGGAACCTTATCTGGGAACTTGTGCAGTAGTAAAAAGAGAAAACATGGCCAAATGAGAGTTAAGAAAAAAAAAAAAGACTGTGTTTGCCCCTTGTTGCAATCAACTCAGATGTACATGAATAATTCATCCATAAAGATGTGTTTTCTCTGAGCGGTGTGAGATTTAAGGCTGCTGTGTTTTTCGTCTCTCTCTTCCTTTTTTCTGGCTCTTATTTAGAAAAGATCACAGGCAGCTGTAGGTGTTTTCTATTTTCATTAGCTGGAGTCCTACTGCCTTTTTCAGACGGATTCTCTGTTTTTTTTTTTTTGTTTTTTTGTTTTTTTCAGTGGGTGTGTGTGATACTTGTCAATAGTAAGTGTATAACCCACTGCGTGTGCTCTATTAAGAAATCTGTTTTACAGCGCTGTCAGAAAGCCCAGTAGTTTTTACTCTTCACACAAACACAACACGTGTGTGTTCTCCTGCCTGCAGCACACTGATCACAAACTTAGACCCATGACACGAGTCAACCTCACCGTTACAGAGTACACTTCTATCCACAGTGTGAGAAATACCCGGCAGCTGTGGGGGGTCCAGCCTAACTAGTGCTCCAGTATCAGGCTGAAGTCTTACAAAACAAGACCACAAGCAATGCAAATACATGCTTCAGGGAGAACTTTCTGGAAACACGTGTTTTTTTTCTGGATAAAAGGCTCTACTTCTTATGAATAGTTGAGCACAAAGACATGCATCTGTCTTCAAAACTGGAATTAAATCTTCTTTTTAACACTACTTTTCTTTGTTTAAGACAGAATTTTACTGGATTCAAAATACAAGGAACATAGAGCAATTGTTGAAAAGTGGCAATTAGCGAACTATTTTTGTATCCTAGTTTAGTAGCTGTCTGTATTTAGCTCAGCTGGCAGCAGCCCGGTGCTCTGAGACATGTCTGTGATGCGTAACGTTAGTGAATCCTGGTCATGTCCTGTCAGTCATCTACCAATCAGAGCTAACGTAACCTCACTCTTCATTTTATTGATAGACTCTCAAGTTTGAACAGACCACTGCAGAATAACTGCTGACTATGGGTTGGAGTCAATATTAGCATAAACAGATTAACCTGTGTTGGACTTTAGCCCTACTGCTAGCCTTTTGACTATGTTTTAACCTTGAGGTCATATTTTTGTCTTATGCTTGTGTTTTAGCCTTTAGCTTCATGTTTTAGCCTTTGGCTTCATGTTTTGGCCTCTAGCTTTGTGTTTTAGCCTTTGGCCTGTGTTTTAGCCTAAAGCCTGTGTTTTAGCCTGAAGCCTGTGTTTTAGCTTAAAGCTTGTTTTATAGTATTTATCTCATACTTCAGCCTTTGACCTGTTTTTAAGTCTTAAACCTGTGTTTTAGCCTGCAGCTCATGTTTCTGCCTTCAGCTTGTGTTTTAGTCATTGGCCCATTTTTTAGCTTTCTGCTTTAGTTTTAGCCCTAAATCTGTGTTTTAGCCTTCAGCTTATGTTTGTCTTTAGTTAATGTTTTTGTCTTTAGTTTTTCTTAGGCCTTTAGCTTGTGTTTTAGCCTTTAACTTGTGCTCTATCTCTCTCCTGTTTGTCTTCCTTCTGCTCTTCTGTCTTTTTTCTGTCTGGCAGGTAGGTTCCAGTGTCATTTACAGCAGAGAAAAATACAGATCTCTCCTCTCTCTACTAAACTTCATCAGCTGGCGTGGTGTTGTCATAGAAACCTAGACATGCTGTAAAACAATTAAGTCCTGCTCGACCTGATCAGGAAGCTGAGAAGTAGCATTGAGGAGTAACCTTGTTTTGTGATGATAATCTCATTTAGGCAGATATCTAGAAGGGAGACCTTTTCAAGTCCCTTTAAAAAAAAATCAAGTCATTGCTAGTTTTGCTTTTTTTCACACCAACTGTTTTCAAACTATGTGTTGGCTAAGTAGTTTCACTTTCACCAGTCTAAAGAGCCCACTCAGAATTTGGCAGTGGAGGCTTTCAAGGAGTCTCTTACAGACCTTCCTTAGACTCCCTGTGCTTCAGACTCTGTCCATCCATTGCTCAATTATTGTTGAGGTCTCATCATGTTTAGGTCTTATCCTGTTTGGGGTCGTAAGGGGCTGGACTCTGTCCCAGCTGTTGTTAGTTGAGAGGCGGGGTTCCCCTGGACAGGCTGCTGGTCTATCAAAGGTCTACCACCCATCTTGATGGGTCTCTAAACTCTCACTCCTATGACCAGTTTAGAGACCCATCAAGGTGTTGGGCAAGGCTCTTAGAGGAAGCTGGAGCACCCAGAGCGAACCCACACATGCAGATGGAGAACATGCAAACCCTACACGACATAGTCCTGACATGCCTCAGATTTATACATGGACCCTTCTTCCTGTGAGGCATCAGTGCTTACCACTGCACGTTTTGATGTTTGTATATATCAGTTTGTGTCGTTACTGAATAAAACATGCTCAAACCCTTTAAAAACTCCTTCTTTTCTCTGGTTCTGGTGCGACTGTGAGTTTCTAACAGAAGCTGAATGACCTGCTGGAGCTGACCTGGTGTAATTACCTCCTTCTTTCCAATGACCAGGTTTTAAATAAAGGGGCCAAGCTGAGCCATGTCCTCTGCGAGTCATACACCTACTGCTGAGAAGTCCACCATGCAAACTCAAGCCAAATAATAAAACAACAAAATGAAGAACTGTCTCTTTAACAGATTCTTCTTAAGGACAAAAAGGAAATGACTCTGAAATTTGACACAAAGCATGAATAAATAGCAAAGCTGCGGCTTCATCAGACAAACATTTTTTTTCTGTCATACAGGAGAGGAACAGGATTATTATCCTCCAGTGGAAACAGAGCTTTCTGATTCCAGGTTCCCTTTGAAAACTTCATTCATTAAAGTACAAAACTAGTTAATTCTGCTTTCCAGGCTCCACTTTGCATCCCTGAACCAATCAGCGCTATTGTTTCTTTCCTCTTTTCATCACACATGCCTGGAGATAATTGCCATTTATTAAATCAGAACTGTTAAAGAAGAAAAGGAAATTACGGCAGCACTAATTTACTCCGAAATGAGTGTGTTCTTGGAAATGTCATTTTCTGTTAATCCAATAACCTCCGTCTATAACACACACAGACACGTCTGTATTTTCAAAAGCTGGAGTAAAACACTTTTTCTACCTCAGGCAGACAAAAATCCATCACATCACCTGAGTCTGAGAGAATAAAAGTCAGGTGGAAAAGCTGTTCCCCTCTCAGAAAGCAATACTTGAGTGTAGGACCAATAATAACAGCATGTGGGAAGAATGTGCTTAAATCACTCCAGCTCTGGGGATACACATATCTGAACACAGGAGTCCAACCAGACAAGTGTTTTCTTTTTTGTGCAACTGGCGAGACGATGTTTTTTTCTCCCCGGCTCCTCTATGCTGCTTTCATTTCGACCGACAGCACTTACTTTGAGCTCAGACAAAAGCGCTAAGAAACAAAAAGCATCACAATCAAAGGATCCTGATGTTTAGATTGTACACCAGGGGTGCTGACAGCTAAGCAGCCCTGTGTGACTGCAGCGAGACGCACTTTCACATTTCCCCCGCTGCTGCTGCTGCTTCCTGTCAGTCTGACTCCTTTCTGCATCCCTCCCCACGTCACTCTCATCACTCTGCACTATTCACTTCACCATCTGTTTTCCCTTCCTCCTCCTCCGTCTCTCAATTCCTTCCTCTTCACACACACATCATCCTTTATTCCAACACGCCAAGTGATTCTTGCTCTAGCAGTGGGCGTGCTATCAGACCCATTAGTTCAATATCCGTGTGTTGAGTGGGGACGATGAGGAATGGATTGGCGGTGATGCAGGTTGCGTGTACCGCTGTGGGGTGTGTGTGTGTGCGTGTGTGTGTGTGTGTGTGTGTGTGTGTGTGTGTGTGTGTGTGTGTGTGTGTGTGTGTGTGTGTGTGTGTGTGTGTGTTAGAGTGAGTGTGTGGGCGGGAAGCGATGAATGTGATGAGTGTGTGGCTTAATGGATGGCTGTGAAGTGTGTGTGGTAGAGAGGACAGAGTAAGAAGGAATAAGATAGCTGATATGCTAATTTAAGCCTCATATGAAGTAACAGGTGTATTAAGTGTGAGGTATAAGTGGAGGTAAGTGTGTGTGTGCGTGTGTGTGCCACTGGGTGTGTGTGTGTGTAGGAGATAAAGAGTTAGTCCAACCAAAAACTTTCTGCTCTCAAGCCTTTAAATATTTAATCATATCAGCTTTTAAAAGATCTCTTTTCAGGGCAAACAAGCTAGCTGCACCAGAGGAGAGTTTCAAGGCGAGCTCTGCAGATAAACACTAGGATTGAGATGTGCACAGAACCCTTGTTAGGATTCATCAAGGCACTGTTCACATATTTGTAGATGTGTTTAAAGGGGTATCTTTGTCCTCTGTGTTGTTCCTACATCCACCGTGAACAAAGTTTGGTCATTTGTAAGGTTAAAGAAAAGGAAAGAAAAGACTTCACAGCAGTAAACTCAATCTGCCCTGGTTTCTGATCCCTCTCAGAGAACTTTGTCTTTAATTCCACCTAGGAAAGTCCACATCGTAGAGTTTGTCTGCAGCTGGGTGGCTCTACCTGGTACCATCTGTTTCTGCCATGTGGAGCCCATGGTCCTGCTTTGTTCAAATTCTTAAAGCCAAGGCGCTCTTAAGCATTGGGCTTTGTCACTGCCTTTAAATCAGATGGCACACGTTTATAATCTCTCTGATAGTCTTTATCTTGATTTATTGTATGGAGGATTTTGAGTTGTGTTGAGAACTGAAGAGTTTTGCTTCCTCTTGACCAGGTCGCTTTTGTAAAAGAGGTTTAATATCTCAATGAGCTCAAGCTGGTTGAATCAAATAAAATACAGACCTGTCAAGTTGTTGGGCTCAGTTTAAGGAAACTTAGCAATGTCCCACTGGCTGCCCATTGCATTTTGTTCTAAACTGTGACAACTTCAGAGACTTTTTGGCTTAAGACGATTTGGTTTCACACAGCCCTTTAACCCGCTGTTGTGTAAAATGATTGTTGTAGAGAACGGTACACTTGTGGTCTCACTGGCCAAACAAACTGGACTTTTGGGTTGAGGCTACTTAAGCACGGTACAAATGGTCAGTGTGACTGGGTCCTTAGGCCCCGTTTTCCATCAGGGGGTTAAGCTCAGTTGGTCTCAGTACAATTCGTGTTTTGTGATGTTTCATTTGACTTAGGGCCCGTCTACACGACAGCAGTTTTGTGATGAAACCCCAAAGTACTGTTGTGTTTCAGTTGTGTCTCATTTACACAGAAACAGCGCTTTAGCCAACCTGAAACGCAAACTTTTGACTCCAGAGTGGAATTTTTCTCAAACGCTGCAGCCACCGTTGCCATGTAATCATTAAGCTGGCATTTTTAGGGGAAACACTGACGTCATGCTTTGCTTCACGGATACACATCCAACAGTCCAACAGTCCAACAGTCCTGTTGTTAGGATCGTGGTAATCTTCCATGTTGAGCTTGTGCTGCTCAATCTGCTGAATCTGTGACTGTCTTTAACTAAATGAGCATCTGTGGCTCCACTTCTGCTCTTAGCATTCACCAACACACCAGATGATCAGCCCAACTCTACTTCAGTGGAGATCTACCAAAAGCTGTTTCTGAACAAGACAGTTACAGCACTAACAAATAGATTCTTTTTCCACTACATTTTAATGTTTTTAGATGAAATGTTCTTGTGAAACAGGGCCTAAAACCCCCAAATTACCGACTCGTACCATCACACTTTTTGGTTCCCTTCTGTTGAGGTGCCAGAGATACTGATCCAACCCCAGAGGGTGGAGCTAGAAACCCTGCAGTCCTTTGATTGGCGGAAAGAATCATCACTTCCTGTGTGACAGTGGTACTAAAGAACAACACATAACCCTGACATGTTTACATTTCCAGTCCACTTCCTGGAGAGAACTTCCTTTGCTGGATGTCTTCCATCGTTGCTCTTTGTTTTTCTTCTTTGTTGGATTTATTAGCGGGGTACACTGTGTCGCGCTGCTATGCTGTCACACTGTTACGTAGCTGAGGCAGCTATCAGCATCCAGCTTACACATTGCCTATCAAGAAGGACACAGTTGGCTGTGGAAACACAAACAGGACCAGGCTTTACTGATCCAACCCGTACCAAACTGTACTGACCCAAACCGGATCACTTGGTCAAAACAGGGCTTATGAAACCTAAAAAGTCCAGACCCACTGCTCACCTCCACAGGTCACTTGTAGAATAAGGTTGATGAGCCTTCTCCATCAAACAGACACTTCCTAACCTTAAAGTACAGCACTGTCCCTTTGAATGTATGACGAGGACCTGATGGGAGAAAACAAAGGTTCATTAAAGTGGCCCAACAGCAGGGTCTACATTACCAAAGTGGCTCTTACTCACCACATCCTGCAGCTGTTTTCTAAAAACTGTTGTGACAGTACAGACCAAGTTCTATAAATAACTAAAAGATTTCAGTTTCATAATTTATCTCTTCTTTCAGCAGCCTTTGAGCCCTGCTCGGTGATATTCAAGCTGCGTTACCAAGTATTTAACACTAATCTCCAAAGAGTTGTCTCTCTTAACCAGGCTTGAGCTCTCAACGACGAGTTCTTGTTGGTAGCAAGCTAATATTTCCTTGTTAGTCCAACAACATGCAGATGTCTCTTGAGGGAATGTTTGAATTTGTAGGTAGGTTCAGTGACCCCAGGACTGACTGATCTGATGATGGAGGGGCTGATGTTGCTGTTCAGTGAAAATCAAAACATCATATTAACCTTAGATAAAAGCAAAAACTCCACTGTGCAGCTGAGGAGACAATGTTTGGAGCTACGAGTTAAAGACTCTGTGGGGACTATCTGCTTAGTGCTAATGGCAGTGACACCTGTGGATGCAGTTGGTAGTGTTTCTCTGAGATGAAGACTCAGTTTCCCATAAGCATCCGAGTTATAAAAGGGTTCATTCTCATGTTTTTATTTATTATGTTACTGCATTGAAAGCAGTTTGAAGTCATTTTGTTCAGCCACCTATGTGGGCAGTCTGGGGTTCTTAAACTTGTTTAGCGGCATTTGACCGGGTGACCAGTGATGCTTACTTGAGGAAGTGAGTGTTTTTACAACTTGACAGAGAACAGCACATTTCTTTATACTGCACCGCTAATGCTACCTAGGCAGCAGTGGCGGCTTCTGGTCAGTGAAGGAGGGGAAGCTCATTTTTTTCCGACTTACATTGTAAATTTGTTTATTTAGTTAAACCCAAAATCTACCCTCCGTTCCTTTTTAAGAAAATGATCTGTGACCCCGTCGTACCAACCAGGTGTTTTTTCCAGGAATTTACCAGTGTTCCCTCAACGCTCATCATTTTTTTAAGAAAGGTAAACTCACTGGGGATCGATAAAGCCTCCGGATCAGTCCAGAACAACTGACTGTAAAACTCAGGAGATGCTCCGGTGGAGGGTTATACTTCAAGATCGCTGACTGGCTCATTTCACTGTCAATCAAAAAGGGATTCAGCCTCAAACAGATCATCCAATCATCATGCAGAAGCCCAGCGTCCAGGCCAGCCCATTGTCTCATAGACCCCAGAGACGCTTAGCGCCCGATGGGTTGGACAAAGCCCAGCGTTTATCCAATGACCGTCCAGTTTCCACAGTGGAACAACCCACTCTTTGCTTCCCCGCTGAAGGAGGGGAAAAGGAGGTTGAGCCAGTTACTTGTTTTGTCCTACTGTAACGTATTCTCTGTCCTTTGTTTTTCTCAATAAGTGTTATATAATAGTTAAACAACATAAACAATAAAGTCAAGGTTTTAATGGAAAGGGTCAGTTTGTGTAGATGGAAGGTGTTGAAGAAAGACATATGGACATGAGATTTATGGTGTTTATTTTATCAAAGTTTATGTGTGTGAATTGTGTTTTTTTCCATTTTGTGGAACCCGCTTTAGCTTATAACACAGTTTTGCTTTTTGTGTGGGTGGTCTCTGGATTCAGACAAGACACAATAAACCACCACAAAGTTTTTATTTACTCTTATTAGCTCCATAAATCTCACACCGCTCTGTTTTCCAATAGCACCTTCCATCAACATAAAGTGACCAACCCCCAGAGGTATCATCACCTCTGGGTCACGTTCAGCATTAAGTGCATTCATTTTCCGTCAAAATTCTGACTTTATTAATGTGTCTTAATGTTTTTAAAAGTGTTTTGCATCATGTGAATATGTAAAAAGTGTTATACTATATTTTTAAAATTGTGTGTTTCAAACTTTGTAATGATGGTCAGTTACTGTACTTTACCCTCAATGCACACTTCATGCTGTTATAATGTTGTCACCAATAAAGGAGATATGAAAGCCTGAACTGTGTGTCTGTGTTGACTCTCTGACCGGATCATCTGCATGGATGCAGTGTCCCAGTGTTATTTCACATACAGACACAGAAGGAAATACCAGACATAACCAGTTAGAGTGCTGACAATCTCACTGGAAACTGTGGATCATGAACAGGAAAATTAATTAAAGTGAGTCATATCAGGATCACTATGAAGTCCTCACACACAGAGATAAAGGGTCAGAGATTTATAAAGCCATCTGGATTTCTCCTTTGCTGATGATCAAGAGATGGAAAAAAGACATTTCACATGTGAAGCTAAATGTTTCTGGCACCCAAAGTGCCGTGACGAGCATGGCTAATGAAAATCCTCTGATCCTCTAAAGCAGTGGAAGTGATGGATTTGAGCATTCATGCTCACAGTTTATTCTGAGTGAATTAAAGATCCTTGTGCAGCAGTTGGTACCCAGACAAAAACAGACAAAGAGAAAACAAGTAGCTCCAGGAACTGCATCAACATTAACATGGAGAAAACGCAGCAAACATTTCATTTTTCATCAATAAGGAAGCAACGTGTGCTGAGGAGAAAGCCCCTTTGGTAAAAAGAATCCAGAAATCAGCGTTTTCTCCAGATGAGCAGCATTAAGGGATGAGACTGGGCTGAGGAGGCTTCAGCATCAATTACACTTTGTTATTCCTATCAATCCAAGCAGCTTCTGTCCTGTGAGGAGCACACACAGCATCTTACTTCACACGTTAACAACTGTCCACACGCAAAATCTCACTTTGATGAACCATAGCATAAAGTGATGATTTGATTTTAAGATGCTGCTTTCTGTTTTCTTTCAGATTTCTTAGACTTTTAGATTCCTCATTGTGTAAAAGTGCAACACTGACTGCTGCACTCCACTCCATCTCCTCTCACCCTGCTGTTTGCTCCAAATGAGGACTTTGCATTGTTTAAACCATGAGAAATGTTAGCATCCAAGAAACCTAAAATTATGGTTTCATAAGCCTGTTCGTAGCATTTTAAACTTGTGCAGAGTGTCACAGACACAGATGGAATGGAATAGAAAGCCTTAATTCTTTTCATGTGAGAATATACAGTGAGAAAAGGAGTGTCTGTCAATAACATGAGTCAGAAAGATAACATTAGCATTCATGAAGCAGGAAATGAATATACATTTAGCACGAAATGAAACTATAGAATATTGTATTAAAAAAGAATGGAGAGTATTGTGTTTCCTAATCTCAAACTTCGGTCCAACATCCATCCCCAGGATGCATTTAGGCTCAGTGTAGAGCAGGAGTTTGCAAAGTGTGAGACAGAGAGCCTCCCTTCTGGGAACACAAATTCACCCAGCCTCCCTCTTTTGAATTAATGGAATTCTTAATAAAAGGTAATGAACAATTTACTCTGGGCTGTAACCATAAAACATCTGAGTTCATTTTGAACATTCAGTCCACATACTTTATTCAAAATGGGTAAGATTCACATTAAATAGGCTCAATGCCTATCTGTGCATCTATTAAAACGACTGAATTAACTTCAAACATGAAAATAAAATGACAGCTCTTGAGCCAGTAAAGAAAATATGGTCACGCTGGCAGCACCGTGATCACTATGAAGTCCTCACACAAACGCAAATAGTATCTGTAGACTACAATTTAGACTACAATTACTGAACCAGGACTTTTCACAGTAAGAATCTAGACCCTGAGAACAGGTTCTTCATCGCTCAGACAATCAACCTACCATTATTGACGGTTGGGTAAAAACCCCTCCCTCTTTAGCGTCCTGCGTTAAATAAAATGTACTCTGCCGTCCGTCTCACAGGACCTGCAGCTTTGAACAAAGTTCTCTCTGTCTGAAGACATGAAACAGAGTTAAAGCCGAAGAAACTTTCTTCTTTTAATAAGAAAGTGTCCAGAGTTTTAAATGTTTCTGTAAGTGTTTCTGAATGAACCGGGGCAGTATGGCAGCGAGATGACAGCACAAATCTTCCTCCCTGCTCTCCCCGGTGAGCGACTGTGGCGTCTCTGTCGGAGAGAGGAGCTTCTTCCTCTCACCCTCCCCTCATTTATCACTCCTTACAGCAGAGGAATCTTCCCCTCTGTGTTCAGACACATCCACCCGCTCCATAACTCTTCTGACGCTTTGACAGCCTGTTGAGTCTGTGTGTGTGTGTGTGTGTGTGTGTGTGTGTGTGTGTGTGTGTGTGTGTGTCTTACCATCCTCAGCCTGAATTTGTCTGAGCCCCTCAGCTGCATGTAGGTCTTAGCATGTGGGTAATTCTGACTTTGTGTGAACGTTGGTGCATTAAGCTCTCTTCTAACACACACACACACACACACACACACACACACACACACACAAAGACCTTTTTGTTCCTAAAATGTATCACAGTTTCTTCTGCGATGACATGACGGGACAGGTGTGAGGGCCTGGAGGGGGCGTTTGACGTGGGGGATCGTGTAAACAGGCAGGAATGTGATCCACATCACAGCCCCTGATTTAGGAGAGGGGCTCCGGAGAGGTGAGAGGTCAGGCACCGCACTGCAACAAAAGAAAAGAAACATTATCCCTGTGACAATCAGGCTCCACTTAAGTTGCTGTGTCAACCAATTGCTATTGTCTGTCAACTTTAGGGGCAAATGATGGGTGCTTCTGACTTCACTGGAGATTTATGTTTTCTGTCTGTTTCAGCAGATCAAGCACCATGAAGTGAAGAGTTGGGGGTCAAACACCACTAAAGATCGCAGTCAATAAAAGAAATGAAGATTATGACTGATCACACATGTAATTCCGGTTTAATTGGACTATTTTCTAATTTGTCCCTGATTAAAAGTTAGATTCTTCAACGCACTGCTTTCCAAAGACCTTAAAGACAACAGGTCTAATAAGAAGTATCGTGCACAGTGAAATGTCAGAAGTTGAGCTTACTTAAAAGATCAAGGAAATAGATTGCTCTACAATAGGTAAGGAAACATAACTAATAGTCTGAAGTCAAGTGAACTTGATATCTACTGGTGAAGTTTACTTTACAGCTAAATTGAGACTGGGCATCTAAAATGACTTCATCTAAACTACTTTAGTGACCATGAGTGAGGAAGGAACACAGTGGATATGAGACCTTGCTGCACATTGACATAACGTTCCCACAGAATGCCTGTGCTTACAATACACTCCTAGAAGTTAGAATGTAAAGTTAAAAAAATAATAATAATAATGATAAAAAAATCAGCTAATCTTTTTTACACTTTATATTAGATCAAGGAAACAATAAAAATCCAGTCATACATCTCAATTATTCATCCATTCATTCATTTTCTGAACCGCCTATCCTGTTCAGGGTTGCGGTGGCTGGAGCCAATCCCAGCTGTCATTGGGCAAGACAGCGGGACCATGCCATGTGGAGCAAAGGCAGCACTGTGCTGAGTGGACTAAGGATAGCAATACTGTGCCATGTAGAGCACAGAGAGCTGGACCATGCCATGTAGAGTGCAGACAGCTCATGGCCCTCAGTGCAACAGTTTAATGTACAGCAGGCTCTTTCATCCATGGTTCACTCCTCACTTACGGTTACTAAAGTAAGGGAATCTGAGATGACAGTTAAAAGACTCTGGTTAACTCACCAAGAGAGTTTTTCTCTACACATTTTCCAGAAACATTTCTGTACTGCGCTACTGAGCATGTGCTCTGTGAAGAAACACTCAAAGACATCAGTCCAGTTTTCTCAGGTGAACTTAGTTTGAAACTTCAGTAAGGAAAAATGAGTCCATACCGACATTACATGAGGGAAATCAACAGATAAGTGAAGTCGACTGTTAGGATTTGAGGAAGAACAGCTAGAACCTTTAGGAGTGTAACTGTGGTGCTGGGTGCTGGGCTAATGTTGTCCATGGTGGTGATCTCATCAAAGAAAACCTCTCTGAGGTGGTCCAAAAACAATGGCTTCAGTCCTCTTTGAGTTCAGTGGTATGATGTTTCTGCTTGTGCTTCAAGTTTAGATAAGCGGTTGGTTTCTTCAGGCTTCATTGACAAGTAAAGCTGAGTATTATCTGCGTAGCAGTGAACGTTTATGGAGTGTTTCCTCAATATAGTGCCAAGAGAAAACTTATACAAGCTGAAAAGGCTCAAGCACTGAACCTTGTGGAGCTGCATAACATCCCGGTGCACATGGAGTATTTATTGTTCACATGGGCGAAGTAAGATTGATCTGACAGGTATGATCTCATTAGATTCTCTTATCTCTACAGAAGGATGTGAAAATCGGGCAGCATGAATCCGGAGAGGAGACCACTGTCCGAAACCAAAAGTAGATCATTGGTTACTTTCAGCAGCCAGTCTCAGTGCTGTGGTGGGCTCTGAACCCAGACTGAAAGACCTCAAAGAGACTGTTGCTATGAAGAAACTCACAGAGCTGATTCGCAACAACTTTCTCCAAGATCTTAGAAATGAAAGAGAGGTTAGATATCGGTCTGTAGTTGACCAAAGAGCTTGAATCAAGTGTAGGCTTTTTCAGAAGGGGCTAAATGACTGCAACTTTTACTCTTAGGGCACATAGCCCATCAATCAAGACACATTAGCCATCCTTAGTAAAGAGGAGCCAACCAAGGGAAGGACTTCCATCAGCAGCCAAGCCGGGCTGGGGTACAAAAGATGGTGGTTTAGCTAAAGCGACTGTAAGAACCAGCTCTGACAGGTCCATGGGTAAAAAGCAGTCCAAGAGTATACTCAGTCTGAAAACCAATTCTGTGATTTCACGGCTGGTTGCAGACTCTACCTCAGTTGAAGGCAAGCAGTTACTAATTTTAACTCCAATCTTCAATATATAATCAGTGAGGCTCATATCACTGGGCTGTGAAACCAAGACAGTGATGCAGTTTGAGCTGAGAAGTCACTCAAATAGTATTATTTATAGGTGAAATAAGGTGGAGCTCCCTATCACTGAGTGTACAGTGATTCAGCATTTTTGTGTCAGAAAAGAACTGGTCAGACAGGTTTCATACTCACATTTCTCCTAAAATATAGACATTTATTTCTTCCAAGCAGCAGTTCAGGGTGATTGCTATGACCCCTGTTGCAGCCTTGATGCATCTCCCTGCACTGCGGACTCATCGGTTTGGACTGTCAGAGCCAAAGGGCAGGAGAATTAGTGGCTTATTAAGCAGGGCAGCCTGCTCTTTAATCACTGCTGTTGTTTAAGGAGAAAGGAGGGCGTTGGAATACAGCGGCGAGCCTTGGGAGGTGGTTCTTCTCGTTTCCCACCAACTTTAAGAAAATCACTCCTCTGAAGAATTAAATTTGAAGAAAGAGAGGGCGATAAAAAGTTAGAGGAAGCCTTCTAATGCTGCAATAAATTTATGTTTGTCTCATCTCTTACCTCTTTTAGACAGTAAAGCCTGTTATCTGCAGCTCATTATCTTTTTATATATCAGAGTGGGTCTGAAAATATATGTCTCAGAAAGGCCAGGAAAAAGAGAACATAAAAAATGAATTTTTTATGGCTTGTTAACTTCATGCAGCTCATTTTTCTGCCTCTTTGCATCATGGATTCAACAGCTGTACAGTTTGTCGTTGCTGGGGTTGGACCTCCTGTGGGGATGAAGTGTGGCAGTGGCTGACACAGACGCCCTGTGTGCATGTTGAGAAGCTGTGGAGTACACAGAGCAGCTAATTACCACTGAGAGATAATAAACCTGTGGCAGAGGGGGGTAATAAAAGACGGAAATCTCTTTACATTTCAGAGTAGGTGTTACTCCAGATGCAGTTGTGTGTGGGTCCTCATTTCTCAGTCCTTATCACCATCCCCCCATCCTCAGCCACATTGAACCTAGTGTTGTGAAGGAGCCCATGGCCCTTTTGGTCACAAAGAGGAGAGAGGATCAAGAAAAGAAGAGGAGAATAATCAGAGTACAAAAAAAAAAAAAAATGTCACACCAGATGTGTCTCTGCTCCGTTGCAGCACCAGATCAGTAAGGTTTCTATTCAAGTTAATCTGTCAATTTATACTGGATCTGCTCTGTTGTGGCGGCTGCGCAGCTAGTCCCGCAGGTTGCAACTACTACACAGCCATCTTATTTCTGCTGGATGCTGTGACGCATCAATTCAGCATAGGGAAGATCAAGCGACACAGGAAGTTGTGCACAGAAACTACCTGAAGACACCCAATGACTTTCAAAATGAAACAAACTGTGTAAAAACTGATTGGTATTTATCTTGACTACGACGACAAACCTACATGTGCATGCCTGAAATACACCAGATCCGTCTACAGTCTGTTCCGTTCCGTCTTGACTGCGTTCATCAACTCACATCGGCTGTGTGTTCAGTCCAACAAGCTGTATGACTGACAGACAGCTGGAGTCACAGACCATGGAGTTCCCACGCTTCCTACTCCATTGATAAGTCTCTCTTCATTCTTGGTATTCATTTCATGGTAGTTTTTGGTAGTTTCTGGTCACCACTTCCTGTTCTGCTCAATCTTCCCCACGCTGAATTTATGCGTCACAGCTCCGATGGCTGCATATTTCCTGCAACATGACGGACCAGCTACACAGATGGACTGCAACAGAGCGGATCCAATGTGAGCTGACAGAGCAACTTGAATGGAAACCTATCTGATCCGTTTGCTATGATAGAGATGGACTGCAGATGTATCTGGTGTATGTGAGGTTTAAAGGTCACCCGGAAAGAGTTCAGTTTGTTAGTTTCAAACCAGTCAGGATGTAACAATCTGAAATTTAAAAATACATCGATTGAAAAAATGAAGAACTGTGTATAAGAAACAAACATGTTGAGAATAGCTTTGGTAAAACCAATAAGATGTTTACTTCTTTGTTTCGTGTCTGATTTTCTGATTGACTTTCCAAAAGAATAGCCAGTCTGATGAAATGAAGATTATTAACTTGTTTCCTCTGCATCAAGTCCAAATTCAAAGACATAGCCAGCCTCTATGGAAACAGGTGGACCAGCTCATACTGGATAAAAAGAGAACTGCCCTGTTGCCAAACCACAATCTAACAAAAGTCACCAACAGCAGGGACAGCAGCAGTTTTATGGGATGTTTTTCAGATTGAAGGAGCACAGGCAGCTGTTCACACTGTCCTGGTTTTACACTGAGAGCATGACAACTTGGTGCAATAAGCTTTCTGAGCTCAGCTGCAATGGATCATGGTCTATTAATTCTTGCTACAGTAGCTCATTTCCCTGTTCCAGACATGGCACTGCTGCCATTATTCTGAAATGCTGAGATTTTTTTCCCTACAACATTTTATGATTTCTGCAAGGAATTAGCGACAGCCATCTTGTCGCAACTTAATTTATGGAGGGTGTGACAGGGTGTGGGGTCCAGACTGAAGAGGGATAAAGCCTTAAGAGTCAAAGTAAGTTGATGTTGCTTACTGTTGACAGAATTCAGCTTTTTTTCCCCAGGATTCTTTGTGGCTTTGTGAGGCAAAGGTGAAAGGTGGGGACCATATGTACATACAGTCAACGTGTTTGTTTCCAAGCTGTGTCACAGATATGATACAGGTATGATGCACAGGCAGCAGTGATCCAACATCCAGATGTTTTCTTCTCTAAACCACAGCTGAGCTGTAGAGGAGGCGCTCGGATCCAGTCTGCTCTCTCCCAAGTAACTCCCAGCTCCTCCTGGGGATGCTGAGGTCTTTCCAGACTAGATGGAATAGAAACAGTTGGACACATATGGTTCATTCAGAAAGTTTTCACATCACTTTTTCCTTTTTGGAGGAAATCAGACACCGCTCATCACCTGGACAATACCACCCCTACAGTGAAGCATGGTGGACGCAGCATCATGCTGTGGGGATGCTTTTTTAGCAGCAGGAAGTGGGAGACCCATTCACATAATACTGCTCATATTTTACTTTCATGAACAAGACCTTAACAGACTTAAACTGCTTCACTTTGGTCATTACTGAAAACACTGGGACATAAACTCCTGAGATGGACTTTCTAGCCAGTCTTAATGCTATCATGGTAAATGGTAGTTGGACCATTACTTTTAGAGTGATTTTCTACTCTTTCCGACCACTCAAAGTGCCTTACACTGCTAGTCCATTTTACTCATCCACACCACATTCATTCACTGATAGGACCTGGACCCTCATCAAAGCCATAAAGACCATTTCACCAAATTGGTGCCATATGTGTCCCCAGATAATATAGAATAGAATAGAGAATAGAAAATACTTTATTTATCCCCAAGGGGAAATTCAGGAGTCACTGCAGCATTTAAGAAAACAAAAGTAAGAAAGAGTATAGAAAGTGCAAAAAGGTCCACAAGAAAATAGATGACGACAGCCCGTCCACCACTCTCCAGCCCAGCCAGTCTCCACCTCCACAGGGTCCAGGACTGAGCCTCCCCAGTAGTCTGTTCAGTCTCTGTCTCCTGGATCCTGTCTACCCACAGCAGGCGAAGCTCCTCCAACGTGGGGCCGGCGTCCGATGTCAGCTCCGTCAGCCACGTCCGTGAACAGCATGATGCCGCTGGGTTAGCACAGCTAGCTCGTCCATCCCCCCGGTCTTACTGCCAGTCTTAGTGGCAGTAAGCATTTTTGTATGCATAGAAAAGGTGCTATTCAATACTCTTTGTATCACATTGCCCACATTTTTTTTTTTTTTTTTTTGTGAGGGCCACTGGCGGCGCCCTAAGCACACCTGGCGCCCCAGGCAGGAAACTGCTTCGCCTGTAGGATGGACCGGCCCTGCGTCTGTTGATGTATCATTGTGAATATTAGCTGATGTGATGCTGATTTTTAGGATTTGTACATTTCAAAGTTTTAATGAGTTAAACTATAGAGATGTCAGATCAGTTTCTCAGTGTGAAAATAAACTGGAAGTAAACCCAGCTCCTACAGAGAGCTGCAGAAAAGCAGATGGAAATAAGACAACCAACTTTAAACATGCTCTTAAAGCTCACAGGAGTTAACAGGACTGAGGAACATAGACTGTCTTCAGCTCAGGAACCTTGGAAAAATTAAACATAGTTTCCTAAGATGGACCAGTTCACATTTTAGAAGTTAAATACGTTATTATCAGATTCAGAGTTGAAAGAAATGACACTGATCAGATTGGATGGCCCATGAATACTTCTCTTTTGCTAAATTATTCCACAGAAAAATACAATAGCATGCTTCACTTAAATGAGCAGGACAACTTGACAGCTCTGACTGTAAAGGTCCTGAGAATTCTGCAACCCTTAGAAACAAGGTGAAGGGCCAGAAGGATTAAAGAAGGTCAGCAAGGCAGTCACGTGGAGTTCAAGCTGAGGTTCAGGTGAAATGTGGCCGGCAGGGAGTTGTCAAGTTTCAACAGCTCTCAGTGAAACTGTAGCATCTCCTGTCACTGATGAGGACTGATTGTCTTCAGTTAGGACTTGTATTTTACTGCAACTCTATCCTGTTGGCGCTTTAAAAACTTCAAAACATTGGGTTTCTGTGAAAGGAGAGCCTGAGCGCGAGTCTCTGCTTGTTTCTGGAAGACTCAGTCTGCCAACAGCCCTGACATTTTATACCAATCTGCTGACAGGCTCCTCCTCAAGTGTGGTGATGAAAATGTCAGGAAATTAAAAAAAAAAAGAAAAGAAAAAGAAGAAGTATTTACCAGAAGCTTCTAATTCTTTTTCCCTCAAACCTACAGGGAGTGTGTGTTTATTCCTGACAGCACAGTGACAGCCCAGACAGAGGCAAGGACTTCAAAGCGCAGGTGGAGAGTTAGTAACATACGGGCAGAGCAGGATGAAGGGATCACATCACCTGAGATAAAAGGCCAGGCGTCACATACACACATGAAAACAAGCCCACCACATCTCCCAGCTCTGATATCTCTGGCCTGTTCCAGCGACCTTCAAAAGGTCTTGTTTTATCTTTTGTCAACAAAGTGCCTGCTAGTTTTAAGTGCGGATGGATGTGTGCTGACTGCAGTGAGTGTGTGTGGTTGGGGCCTGTCTGCTACGTGTGTGTTAGCTTTATGAGGTGACTGATAAAAGGAGAAACACAGCAGTGTGTGTTTTCTCAGAATGATCCTGGCTGGTTGTATTCTGTTTCCTCCTGCCTCACCTCGGAGGCTTAACTCCCCTCCCCTCTCTGTTTCAGGTAAGTCTTCAGCTCTGGAGCCTTTGAGTCCGCACCAAAGCAGCCATCACACAGACAGGATAAACTTAGGGCTGTGAATAACCACATTTGATCCAGCAGCATCGTCAGGGATGCTTTAGTTTATTCAGCAGCCTGAGCGATGCTGCTGTTCTCCACTCTCCTCCGGTCTTATGACTCCATCTGAGCACTTTGATATTCAGCCGGACACGGATACAAAATGTTAAAATCATTAATGATTTTAACATCTCTGGGTGGGTCTTGGTGTAGTAAACCAAGCTGATGCTCTCACTTCCTCTCAGTCATTAATCATGTAGTATTCTCTGTGAACATGACTCAATCTACAAGTGTAATACAGATAAAACTGAGCCCGGTCACTAAATTAATCATAGCCCTCCGAGCTCTCGCCAGAGTGGGAAAGAAAGTGGCAAGAATTGAGGTCTCCTTTCTGCGATGGATCATTCATGTGGAGATAGGATCACCTTCAGATCATGGACTGTAGGGAGGTCCGTTCATCCCTCTGGCTTGATTTACATCGCATGATTCTGCGAGGTGTTTCTTTCAAGTGTCCTTTTCATTTGTTTGGCCTAACTCTGCTCTTGTGCTGGACCTGGTCCCTTAACCCATGAAAAGGTCATCAAAGTTTGTTAAAGGTCATGAGGAGATGGTTTGTCATGTTAAAGCATCTGAGCTGCCTGCTGCCTCTGTCAAAAGCTCCTTGTTATAAAGAGTTCTGTCCAGCAACCAACAGTCTCTGTATTTGGCTGACATGCATTAAGAGGAAAAAATGAAATTAAAGCCACACGTGGCGTCCAAGAGCCCTCACTCCTTACCATGTGGTGGCATGTCGTGGCTGCCACATGTTCAGTAAGATCTGCCTCAGCAGATCTTCACATGTAGATAAGGTACATGGGTAATTTTAAACAAATAGTATGCTGCAGTATTACTTTTGACCACTGTGTATGTATGGCACTTTCTTTTATTGACTATCTTCTGTAATGTGAGTCCAAGATCCTTAAAGAATGTGGATGGTTTAAAGCAGGTTTGCAGGTGTTTATTGGAGTAAATACTACTTGTCTCCAAAAGGTGGTGCCATTAATATCACCCAGGGGTGGGGTTATGGGTGGGCCCAAAGGTCCCAGGCCCTCCCTAAACTTTTCTTATAGTTTTATGTTTTTAAATTGGGTTAAAATGAGCATAGTAAAATTTAGTCACTTTGGGCTCTAATTTTGTAGCGCAAGCGCAGGCGCAAGCGCCGGCCTTCGCCTCGCGGACAGGGTGTGACCGGCGCACTTTGCAAGTTTCCTGCAGTGCCAAGAGAGGCGCAGTCAAGGCGCAGTCAAGGCACAGTCAAGGCACAGTCAAGGTGCAAATTTAAAGTGAAAACAGCAGCCAAATCCATTTTAAAACCACAAAGTTGCAGTGGTATATTGTCAGTCATTTTTATTAATTGAATTAATGATCTACATTTTTTTTTTTTTTTTTTTAACTTAAGGCCCAGTAAAATTTGTCTAGCCCACCCAGGACTGACATCCTGGCACCACCCCTGCATTCACCCTAATGCATGTATATGTGATCATGTGTGTTAAATTTGGAACAGATTGAATATACATGAAATATTCGACCATGTGTTTCCAGAGGGTGGCACCATTGTGTGAGCAGAGATTTGAGCTTATAGATGAGTTGGGAGGAGGACACTGATCATGTATGTAAAATTTGAAGCAGATTTAACCTAAGATGAAGGAGCTACAATGACTTCCCAGTTCATGGTGTGATATCAGAGTTTGACGCGGTGCCATAGACACACCCTTTAACTACAGGTCATGACCTGATCAGAGATACTTCATTAAGGCCTTAAACACATGACTGAGCAAAATGGAGAATAATTTGTCACAAATGAGTTGATTTCAGAGATCACAGAGTAAAACACATGACTTCCTATTGGCATTAGGGGGGCGCTGTATGCAGAGATGATAAACTAGCTCAACTTTATAAACGTTCTTTTCTTTTCTTTTTTTAAGTCAAATGAGTGCACAGAGGATTGTAAACACACAAATTAGGCTTTAAATATCTCACAGATGTATTTTAAATAAGGCTTAAATCAAATCAAAGAAACATTAAAGCCAGGCGTATCTGAATCAGGGCTGAAGTCTAACTGCTTGGGACTGGGGTGATAGAGAGGAGGACTCAGACTTTGACACCAAACTGCAGCGTTGCTATCACCAGTGCTGCATTTCTGGATTTGAAAAGGGCTTCTGATGCCGTTAACCATCAAAATCTTCTGTCCAAGGTTAACCAATTATACTTTTAAAAAAGGGATCCTATGGAGACATCCCTATTTAACATTTAGAATGAATTGTTTTTCTGTAAAACTTACTAAATCTCTTTACGTAATGGCATTGGAGTCCCACAAGGTTCTACACTTGGACCAATTTTGTTTTCCTTGTACATTAATGACTTACCAAATTTTTGTCAATATTAATCAATCAATCAATCAATCTTTTTTTGTATAGCGCCAAATCATAACAAACGTTATCTCAAGACACTTTACAAAAATATTTACAGGTCTAGACCTGTAAATGATAATAAAATGTTATTATCAGAAACCCAACATCAAGACAAGATAAGGAGTCTTATCTTATCTTAATCCACCATGAGTACAGTGTCAGTGTCCAACTACATGTGGATGCTTCTCTACTTTTCAGACATGCGGAGACTAATCAAGTAATACCACAGACTCCTGTAAACCCATTTTGCTATTGCCCTTTGAATTACCGTAACTCCTTAACCATTTGTACTTGCAAGAAATTTCAAATAGTTCCTCAAAGAAGAGAAAACACGCTTTACGATTATCCTGGGGTATAACAGAATCGCTCAGGAATTCATGTCCGAAGATGTTCCAAGCAAAGGCAATCACTGATGCAAGCTGTTCTCATTACCATAACTCTTAAACTATCTGGGCAAGAGAAAAAAGATCTACCAGTTCCTGAAAGAAGAGAAGATGAGCTTTCTGGGGGGATCCCTTACTTTTTCAACCCTTTTAAGGCCCAAGAAACGGATAAAAGTCAAGGTGGTGTGTTTGAAGCTTTGGTGATGAAGGGTTAAATGATGGCTCAGAACACATTCATTTGTTTCATTATCTATTTTATTTTCGAAAATGTTTTTAACTTCTTTTTCTTCTTTGTTTTTGTTATTATTTCCATCCATTCATCCATTTTCTTAACTGTTAACCATTAGCTAATCCTGTTCTGGGTCGTGGGTGGCTGGAGCCTATCCCAGCTGTCATTGGGCAAGGGGTGGGGTACACCCTGGACTGGTCACCAGCCAATCGCAGGACTGACACAGAGACAGACAACCATGCACTCACACACTCACACCTAGGGACAATTTAGAGTGCTCAATTACCCTGATGAGCATGTTTTTGGACTGTGGGAGGAAGCTGGAGTACCCAGAGAGAACCCACACATGCACAGGGAGAACATGCAAACTTCACACAGAAAGGCCCACCGGCCAAACTGGGAATTGAACCAGCAAACCGTTGCGCCACCGTGCAGCCCTTGTTATTATTTAGTTTCCTCAAATATTCTTATATAATATAATATAGTATAATATAATGTAATATAATATAACATAATATAATATAATATAATATAATATAATATAATATAATATAATATAATATAATATTTTTTTATATTATATTATATTATATTATTTTATATTATATTGTATTATATTTAGGCCTGTCATTTTAACGTGTTAATTAGATTACTTAATTACACCGCAAATTAACACGTCATAAAAATTAACGCAGATTAATCTGGAGCCCCAACCCGCGAGGCGTTCAAAGACGCACTTATTTTCAAATGTCTAGCATTTACAAACCGTTTGTCCTACATGAAAAAAAGTGGTGTTCTCGTCAGATTTTCAAATTTCCGACGGTCCCTGAATGTATCACATCTGGCAACATGCTTTGAACCGGGGGAAGAGAGAGCGCTGTTAAAGGATAAGTTTGGTTTATACAGCTTTTACATTGTTTATATTGTTATGCGCAGTACTCTCTGGAGCACTGACTCCTTTCTTTGAGGGGCAAGCGTAAACAAAGTCTTCATAAGTTCAGAGGTCATTACAGCCACACAGCGCTGTCTGGAGTGACACAGACTGCAGCAGAGGACTATCTCGGAGCCGACCATGATGGAATATTGGTGAAAAACACGAGTTTTTGGATGATTAATGCCGTTTTAAGGAGCAGCGCTGTCTCTGCCCCGATGGATCCCATCATATGGACGTCCGCTGCACGATTTTGGATGTAAATATCTCCCGAAGCACTGCTTGGATCAGGAAAACCTTCTTGGTGAGTATTTTGTTCTACTTCATTCTATAAACAATGTAAAAGCTGTATAAACCGAACTTATCCTTTAAGGGGACTGCTGTCCACGTCTCGTTTATTCACACATCCTTTTGGAAAATCTACAGAACATCAACCGTTTGCTCCAGCTCAACTCTGTAAAAAACAGGTCATTTTACACTCTCTACTGCATCAAATAAGCCCTGAATGATCGAAAAAGGTCTTGTATTTAAATCTAAAGAATTCTTTGAAAACTTCCTTCCATCTTCCTGGTGTCATGTTTCAGCTTGGGGCTGCTCTGCACCAATCAGCAACCGTTTGTGTTCAGAGCATGTTAAACTGAGAATACTTCACTTTTCTTTGATCCAAGACTTGAAAAAAGTGTTTTGTACATAGTTCTTCACAGTTTTTAGCCTGTAGCCCTGGTTCTCCTGACCTCATAGAAGTATAGAAGTTCATATTGCAGTGAAAATTGAGTCCACATCAAGTAAAAATGTGAACAGAAGCAAAAAATGTCCTAAAAATCAAATCAGCTTACCTTAGGTGCAGGACTGTGTAGATTTTGTAAAGATAGAACCATAATACGTTTTTTTCATTTGTTCCTTATGCCTCAGGGTACCTAAAAATGTGTTGTATATATTCCCACCTTATTTTTAAATGTCTTTTAATGTAATTTTAATGTCCTGGAATTCAGATTCTTCATTTTGGGACCTTAAGCAGATATGAGATTAAAATGTGATTAATTAGATTAATTAATTACAAATCCTGTAATTAATTAGATTATTTTTTTTAATCGCCCGACAGCACTAATTATATTATATTATATTGTATTATATTATATTATGCAAACAAATGGTTAGTAATAACCAGATAGCCTTGTACTGTTTGCATAGATGAAATAATTTAATTCAAAACCAGTTATAACTGCATTCATTGCTGTGGGATAAACACTGAATATGAAGATGAAAATCAGTCCAAGCTTTTGCAGGGCTTGATTTTGCTAAAGGTGTATCACTGGGTGAGCCCTGCATGGTGCAGCGTTTGCCCTCTAACTTTCTGCCTTTCCAAGAACTGACCTGCCGTGTTAGCGGGGCCTCTCCGTGCTCGGCTCGTTGGCAGCAGAAAGGGTGATTCAGCCTCATAACTTTGTTCACCAGCAGGTACAAGAGACACAGGGTGTGTCTGCTAAACGGTGGGTGACCAACTGTAATGATGCTGCTCTCGGTATCGCTCTGCATGCAGCTTGAGGCCTCCAGCTGCTCCGACCAGCCTCAGCATTTCTACTCCATCTGTGGGAGACAGTGAGACCTGCTGGGTAAGAGTGAGTCTGCCGAGGAGGAGCAAACATTAAGGTCAAAGAGAAACGGGCAAGGAGAATGTTTTTAAGCAGAGCTGAGGGATGGTTTGGGATGATAATAGTTTCTGTTTATTTCCTATTTTCAAGTTCAGCAGATTGCATTCTGAGTCAGTTTCACCTAAAGTCTGGATTAGTTCTGCTTTTGTGATTTGTTGTGTGTGTATTCTGTTGTTGTGGTTTCTTGAGACCGTCCACTTGTCAATTAGTTGAGGTGGCCGGTATATATGCCATACATTAGGCTGCCCGGGCTGCCCAGGTAAAGTGGGTATGGGAGACAGAAAGCTGTCTCTGCTGTGAGAAGCTGCTATGCACCGAGGAGTCAAAGGCTCTCCGTCTGCTCACAGGGAGGTGATGTTCCCTACAAGTTTGTTTTCACTCACAGGTAGAAGACGGCCCAGCTGACTGTTCATTTTACTTTAACTTTTTAACAGTTCAAAAATACTCATTTTAAAAGCAGGAGGCAAATACTACAAACAAAAGAGAGGAAAATCCAGAGGCTAGAAAACTTTCTAAAACTATGCTCTTGATGCTGTGTTAATGCAGTGAAACTAGCGAACCAAAGAAAGGGGAAAATGTCTGATAAACGCTCACCTTTAACTGACTGCCATCAACTTTACTTAGCTTTGACGTTTTAGCCTGTCATACACTTTAACCCCCCCCCCCCCCCCCCAAAAAAAAAAATAAAAAAATAAAATAAAAAATGAATAAATAAATAAATAAGTAAATAAATAAATAAAATAAAATAAAAGGGTTAGGTTATAATAATAATAATAAATCAGCCAATCAGAGGAGGCGTGGTTAAGACTGAAACCAAACATTTTGTTCATTTAAGCTTAAATTCATGACAGCATTTAAACATGCACCCAAACAAATAATATGCTTAAATTCCTTGAGTAGTGCAACAAAATTTTTAAACTTATACTAATTTAACTGGATGTTTTCAGAAGAGATAAAATCAGCGCTGTGAAAAAATTTGTTTGTGTGACATTTTCTGTGAAACAGGCTTAGCTTGTCTGTCTTTGGGACGAGGACCTAAATCTCTCCACAATGATGCTATACTGTGGTTTATAGAGCAAACCAATCATTGATCATTTTGAAATTCTGATTCTCTGACAACCAGTCCCAGTTGTCATTCTTACCCCTTCCCCTTCATCTACCCTTTCATCTACCCCTTCCCTTGGTCCTGTGTTTTGAGGGCCAAGGGGAAGGGGAAAAAACTTCTCTTGGAAACTCAACGCCTCTTGATCTCCACAACGTTATCACCCCTTCAGCTCCTGAACACAGCTTAGCTGACCAATCAGTCATGAAACGCAGCTCACCACAGTGAAGTCTGTCTACTGCGAACTCGTCATCCTGGTCTGATATCGGTGTTGCTTTTATCAGATACTGCTGTAGCTGAAACAATCTAAGGTAGATCATTAAAATAATCAACTATTCTTTTGAATTAGACACCATTTAGTTTTAGTTATATCTTAGTGATCTGAACCCTTTTAGTCTTAGTTTTTAGTCAGATTTGATATTAAAAAAAAAAAAAAAAAAAACTAACTAGTGTGAAAACATCCTGAAAACTGTGTAAAGTTCTGCAAACTGGTCTTAGCTCTTCTCCTGTGTAACAGCTGCTGCTGAGGGGCTATACACAACGACCTGTTAAGTTATGTGGCTGAAACTATTACTTAAATAATATGGTATACAATGAAAATATATTGTAAAATTTAATCTCATATGTTATAACCATACACAGTTTATAAACTTGGACAGTATTTTGAAGGCAATGTTATATTTTCTCTTCCATCTTGCCTTATCCGCTCGTTTTCATCCCATTGCTCGTCTTGATGAAAGTTCCTAAGTCTGGCTCACATGGTGGATCACATGGTTGATCACATGGTTGATCACATGGTGGATCACATGGTGGTGTGGGACTGTAACGCCATTCTTCTCTTGTTTCCCACCTTTCTAGCATCATCCTGGCTCTTCTTACTGTCCATATTCTTGTGTTTGTGCCATAGACTGTGTAATAACAAAGGTTCCTGCTCACTGTTATGACCCTCTGACAAGCACTGTTGTGTGTGTGCTTGCATGGACGTGTTGTCAAGGTAACGGGCGGCTGTGTAAGAGGAAGTAAAGAGCTACTAGTGCAGGCAGCCCAGGGACAGCATTAGTAGCTCCTGTGATAGATTTCAGTGCCACTCCGAGCCTGTGACTCTCCTGAACATTTTCATCTGGTTCTTATACATTACTTAAGGTTTGGTTATATTTCCCCACAGTCTTTGTTATCATGTCTGACTTTTGATTTAGTTTTTAATGAGTTTTGATTTAGTTTAGGTCTGTGAAAAAGGTTTGCTGACAAATATTTTTCACCATAGTCTTTGTCAATATATGAACACTGATACCAAGTATTTTGAAGATTGTTTGCTGGGTATATTTACAGCCCATTCAACAAGATGCACCAAGTCTTTGACTCACTTTGCCCACCACTCTATATTCTGTCCTTGTACGGCTGAGAGAAACCTTCATTGACACAGTGTTCTTGACATCTCTTAAACCCGGCTGGTATTTCCTCTTTTTGGGTTCACGTCCCCTGAAGGCCACATGCCTGCACAAAGTTTGGAGTGCTCTGCAAAACTTTTCCCTCATAATGAGGGGCTCTGAATGAGCAAACTCCTCGGTCTAAGTGAACCATGTACATTTTCCAAATTAAAATGATAAATTCAGCCAAAACAATAACGCTTTGTAGAAAATGAAATACCACATAATGACTGTCTCGCAGTTTTTCCATTCTGTGGAAAGGTCAAACTTACAGCTCTTTGTTCTTTCAGCGGTGGATCTCACCAATTAGCTTTTTCAATTCCATTTGCAAAACAAACTTTAATCATATTTAAATGATATTACAGAGAAAACAAACAGGTTAACTGTTTGGGGGAATCACACAAAACTTTCAGGCTTTTCACAAAAATATAAGAAAATACAGGGAGCACTAAATCTGAGTCTAACTGTGGTGATGATGTAAAGAATGTTTAACCAGCGCTGCTTTCACACTCCTCCCTTGTGCGTGTGTGTGTGTGTGTGTGGCAGAGGTTTGTCTCATGTTTATCAGTGTGAAATGTCTGACAGGTCTCAGGAGGACACAGTGAGTAGATAAACTTGATAAAAATGTGAAAAAAAAGCAGTCAAAATGACGGGATAAGAGAGAGGACAAAAAGGGGCTTGAAAGGCAAAGCTGAAGGCCCAAAGAAACCAAAATAGGCAGCTTGTGGAGAGCCTAATGCAGCCCAGCAATAAACAAAATTACAGATCAGCTTGGCTTCGATTCACGTCTCTGCAACGGCAAGAGCTGATTTCCTGTTTATCTGGATGGTTGGATGGAGGGAATGAGGGAGGGCGTAATCTGACTCCATTTTTCTTCTGACTTTTACAAGAGCCTCTTCCTGATGACATCTGTGTGGTGACACACACACACGGCCAATCATATGACTCACTGGTGCATGAGTGTGTGTGTGTGTGTGTGTGTGTGTGTGTGTGTGTGTGTGTGTGTGTGTGTGTGTGTGTGTGTGTGTGTGTGTGTGTGTGTGTGTGTGTGTGTGTGTGTGCTTGTTGGATGTTATGCTGTGTTTGACTTGAGTGTGAGAGCCTGTGTCTGTCAGTGTGTGATGTACGAGTGGATGTGTGTGTCTGCTTTGCACGCTGACATTCAAGGTTTTATTGCAGGAAGGTGTAGACAGGAAAAGCTGCAGGGCACTTTCTCATAGTTCCCTCAATGAGCTTTGCTGTGAGTAAGACGGAGGAGAGTGATGGGAACAAAGAGAGGAGGAAGTAGTCAGGAGCTGCAGAGGAAAAAGGAGCTGTAGTGTAAGGAAGAGAGGAGATAGATCCACCTCAAGGACTGTTTAAGCTCCTGTGAACAAAATAAAAACTCAGAAAGCACGAGCTTTGTCAACGATGAGGAGCTCAGCAGAGAAGATTTCACTAGCTGTGTTTCACCACATTTTTTCACTCAGTCAAGCGATGTTTCTGAAGTTTAGATTAAGTTCAGTTGTGCTTGGTCAGTGTTTCTGTTACAACTAGAATCCTGCACGGCTTGAGTAAAGTCTCCTCCTGAGATTGCAAAATGAGGAAGGAGAAAGGAGGACTGTCACCTGCGGTAACCATGGATACCCCAAACATTTGAAGAGTTGAACTGTCATTATGATGGGTGGTACTGTTGTTCACACATAAAGGCAGAAGGTGTTGAAATATTGTATTGGTTGGTGATTGGTGAGCACTTGTGTTTTTATGCACTGGTCACTGTCGCTGTGATCAAGGAGCAAAACACTGAATAAAACACATCTCCAGTTCACCTACTCTCCCACTCACACACACACACCTCCACCCCTCCACCTGTTGCTCTCTGCTCTTCATCTACAGCCAGTGTTAGGAATAACGTTGTTAAACCTAACACTGTTACTAATGCCGTCAGTTTTTCCAGTAGTGGGTAATCTAATAAATTACTATTTCAAACATTATAATAGAATAGAATAGAATAGAATAGAATAGAATAGAATAGAATAGAATAGAATAGAATAGAAAATACTTTATTTATCCCCGAGGGGAAATTCAGGAGTCACCGCAGCATTTAAGAAAACAAAAGTAAGAAAGAGTATAGAAAGTGCAAAAAAGTCCATAAGAAATTAGATGACGACATCCCGTCCACCACTCGTCCACCACTCTCCAGTCCAGCCAGTCTCCACCTCCACAGGGTCCAGGACTGAGCCTCCCCAGCAGTCTGTCAGTCTCTGTCTCCTGGATCCTGTCTGCTCACAGCAGGCGAAGCTCCTCCAATGTGGCGCCGGCGTCCGATGTCTGCTCCGTCAGCCACGTCCGTGAACAGCACGATGCCGCTGGGTTAGCACAGCTAGCTCGTCCATCCCCCAGGGCTAGATCCCACGTTCCCAACAACGATGGATGGAAGGACAGGTCCACGTCGTCAACTCCCAGCTCACATCCGAGAACCAGCACGTTGTCCTCACCTCCTCCTCCTCAGCTCGAGAGAAATCATCAAGCCCTACACTAGTTAGCATTGACATGCTACAGGCTGCTAACAGCTAATTTTGCATGTAAACAATGCAGCCATGGTTACATGTAGGATCTCCAGACAAACACAGGAGAAAAGTAGTAAAAAATATCGCCGAAGCCACAAAAAGTTTGGTGTCCGGGACCGACAATGAACCATACAAAGTGATGATCCACTCCAAATACAAAGATTACGAAAAAGAGACGAAAAAAATTACAAGAAACGGACAAAGACGAGAGAGCTGCTGCAACAGGCAGCTACTTGGGTAGCGCCTAGCAACGGAATAACCACTTTACCGTTGACAACAGTAAGATGAGGCGTGTTACTATGTATCAGACCTGGCATGCTCAGCTAAGGAATGATGAGAACATTCATGTTGACACGTCTTTACCAAAGAGCTGATGCTAAAGTCAACTTTTCAGCTCCAAATATCACACAGGGAGAGGGGGGGGGGCTTTTCCAGGTTTAAATGTAAGTCTGGAGTGAAGACATAGACAGGGTTAGAAAGCAGGAGATTCCCTCCTAAATCAGGAGAGTTGTCAGGTCTATCTGACCTGGATCACTCAGACAAACACAGGACAGGAGCTGCAGATTTAATCTGAGCGAGTGCTGAGCGCTCTGTGGGTTCAAACTGGAGTTTTCAGGATGGGAGTCGGCCTACAGGCTCTACATAAACCTCATTTTCAGGATGGAAGTAAACAGACACCACTTCAACGTCAGAGATGGAAAAGACAAGAACAGACATGAACATCATGTCCCAGAGCGAAACCTGCTCGAAATCTTAATTCTCCAGCAAAGCTAAAGGTTTTTCAAAAAAAGTAACACAATTATTACTTTTCCTGGTAACTAATTACATTTATGAAGGAGTAAATTAGTGACTAATTCAGTTACTTTTTGGGAAAGAAACAAGTAAGTATAACTTATTACTTTTTGAAAGTAATTTGCCCAAAAATGGTCTCAGCCTTCCTGATGCCTTCACTGACGCTCAGAAACACCAACATCTGCTCTGAACACAGAATGAACAGCAGAGCTGTTACAATATGAACGCCACAGTTCGTGTGCGTGGACGTGGGCACGTACCAGGGACTTCTGGGAGAGGATGGTGGTGAGGGAGATGCATCCGTTATTCACGTCTGTGAATAAGGGACATGTTTTTGAAAAAAAGGTTTTTACATTGAACTTTAGTGATAAACTTCAGCATGGAAACTTCTGATAAAAAACACCTCGTGAGTGAAAAAACTTTTATCAACACTGAGGAGGTTTTTCAGGAATTTTGGTGTTTTCATTACTTTTTTTTTTAAATGCGTTATTTAGGTTTTGCACAATTCCAGGCGAAATAGGAGCCTGACTTTTCTCTGGTGTTAGCAGCAGAGCACCATGAGGTTTGTCACTGTATCAAAGTGTAACATACAGTAAAATAAAACACACATCACCACCTGATACTTTTATTTGTTTGAAATCAGAGCGAACACCTGGATATCCATCTGCACTGAGGTTTTACCCTTTTCATAGATGAACGCTTCCCAACCTCCCAGCATGCTTTGTTGTGTAAATACATGTTCTGAAGGTGTAAATCCTGCTCATGAAGCTCATTAATTAGCACTGTGCTCCACACAGGAGGTCAATATACCATAAAGTGCGACCCTGGGGTTCATGGAAAAAAAATCAGCCTTGGCAGTCAGTCTTCATTACAGTGGTGAGGACCTCACAGAGCTCCTCTGTTGTGTGACAGCGGTTTACGCAATCAGCCAGAAGTGTAAAGGTGAGGTTCCTTCAGGCCGAGCCTCTGACAGCTTCAACTCTCTCCACTCTCAAAATACACCGGCGTGTTCCTGAGTGTGGGCCTGACGGCACAACACCAGGCACAGTCGCCCAGACTCCAGCAGGAAACCTTATACAATAGCCAATAAGTTTTAAACCCAAGGCCTGGCCTTAAAACCTTGAGGCATACATGTAAAATGAGCCCACTTGTCAGGAAACACCCTTTTAGCACGGGCCCGGTGGAGTGAGTGGGTGGGGAGAGGCGGTTTCAGTCAATCAAACAGACCTTCCAAGGCTACGATCCTTCTGAGGAGGGAAACACTCCGTCTACTTAGTGTTCATTAATAAGCTGGACAGTCAGTCCAAAGCTTTATGTGCTGTTTTAATGTCCACTTGGATTTATTCTGTGGTTATTCTGTTTTCATTCACACACCCCCTTAATCCTTCAGATGAACTCCAGCTCCACGCCGACCTTTCCTTGAGCAGACGACAAATGTTTTAACAGGTTTAACTCTGGAAACACTGTGCAGGATTCTCCTTTCAATCATCTTTATTCACTGAGTGGTCAGTTTTTATGAGCATATGGTTAGGCACTACTCCACTGCTCCGACTGTTCCTCCGTTTTTCAAAGTGCACCAGCTGGTAATCCTAACCCAGCTGGATGTTCATGTTCCCCAGAGGAGATTTACATTCCAAATCATTTAGAGTTCATATTTTGTCAAAATCAGAGCAGGACGTCACAGTCAGTCCACACATACACACTGCACCTGCAGAAGTACCCCATGGGGTCATAAAGCACCCATCCTCCACTGCTAATCCAGGTGACGGGGGCAGCTATGCCATCGGTAAAGACCAGTGGCCCCTGTCCCCACCACATCCACCTTCTCCTCTGAGGGGATACTAAGGTGTTCCCAGGCCAATCAGAGAAAGATTGTCTCCTCCCAGGTGGACATGTCTGAGACACCTTCTCCTCAGGAAGGTGTTCTGGAGGTATCGTCTTGTGATGCCTGGACCACCTTGTCTGGTTCCTCTGGATGTTGAGGAGCAGCGGCTCTCCTATGAGCCTCTCCTGGATGTCTGAGCTCTGAGCCTGATCTCTAAGGCTGAGCCCAGACCCCCTGCAGAGAAAGCTCATTTCAGCTGTTTGTATTTACCATCTTGTCCTTTCAGTCTTTACAGCACACAGCTCACAGCCTTAGGTGAGGGTTGGAACATATATCGTGTCACAAGCATCCACAGATAAACAAGAGAGGAGGAGGACCCAAATGCAGATGTAACAGAAAAGTTTAATATCAGCTAAACTTAAAATACAAAAACTCTAACAAATCCCAAACCAAAAAACTTACAGGAGAACCCAAGAGGATGTGACATGAGAGACCAGAGAGACGTGTGAGGCGACAGCAGACAATGAACTGATAAAGGAACTCAAGAAACACAGAGACTAAACAGACACATGGACAATCAACACAGGTGTGAAACGAGACACATGTGAAACACGTGAGGGGCAGTCAACCAGGAGGAAAACACAAGGAGGACTCAACCAAACACAGGGAGACTAAAGACAGAGACAAGATAAATCCAAAACACTAAGAAAACATAAAAAAGGCCCATACATGACAAAAAACAAACAAAAACTACAAGGAACAAGAACTACAGACTAACATGAAACACCTAACAGGAATCATAAAGAAATGATCACAAATAAAACTCAGGAAACAAGAATCACAAAGAATAACCAAGAAACTCAGGAAACACAATAAAACAAGAGAGAAAGAAAATCAGAAACCAAGAAATACACGAACCCAAAACCAAATCATGACAGATTGAAACGGTAAATTGAGAGCCTTGCCTTCTGGCTCAACTTCCTCTTTACCACAATGGACTGGTATAGTGTTTACATCACTGTCAACTCTGTCCTGACCCATCTGTCAATGTCTTACTCTGTTTTCCCCTCACTCCTGATCAAGACCCAGGATACTTATACTCCCTCTTGGGGCAAAGACCAGTCCACTCTTTCCCGACTGAGAACCATGGCCTCAGACTTAAAGGTGCTGATCTTCAACCCGGCTGCTTCACACTCAGTTGCAAACTGCCCCTGTTTGAGCTGGAGGCCAGTGTTTGATGAGGTCAATAGGACCACATCATCTGCCAAAATTAGAGAGTGGCCCCAAAACCCAGGAGTATCCCCTGATTCAGAATCAAAAGTCCACCCACCAACTGTGTGAACCGACCCTGAGTCAAAGCTTCACCCTGTGGGGAGATCACCCAACAGCAAGCAACGTCTAACCACTTGGTGCCACATGTTCCATGAACTCAACACTCAATGGTTGGTTGATTAGACGCAGACGTTTGCTAAGACTCTGATAAAGAGAGCTGCAGAGCTGCAAAGCCGCAGAACTGCATGGCTGCAAAGCTTGAGAGCTGAAGAGCTACAGAGCTGAAGAGCTGCAGAGCTAAAGAGCTAAAGAGCTGCAGAGCTAAAAAGCTAAAAAGCTGCAGAGCTGCAGAGCTGCAGAGTTGCAGAGCTGCAAAGCTACAGAGCTGCAGAGCTACAGAACTGCAAAGCCGCAGAACTGCATGGCTAAAAAGCTTGAGAGCTGCAGAGCTTGAGAGCTGCAGAGCTTGAGAGCTGCAGAGCTGAACAGCTGAATGGGCAGCAGGGCTGAAAAGCAGTAGAGCTGCAGAGCTGCAGAGCTGAAGAGCTGCAGAGCTGCAGAGCTGAAGAGCTGCAGAGCTGCAGAGCTGAAGAGCTGCAGAGCTAAAAAGCTAAAAAGCTGCAGAGCTGCAGAGCTGCAGAGCTTAAGAGCTGCAGAGCTACAGAGCTGCAAAACTACAGAACTGCAAAGCCGCAGAACTGCATGGCTAAAAAGCTTGAGAGCTGGAGAGCTTGAGAGCTGCAGAGCTACAGAGCTACAGAGCTGCAGAGCTGCAGAGCTACAGAGCTGCAAAGCCGCAGAACTGCATGGCTAAAAAGCTTGAGAGCTGGAGAGCTTGAGAGCTGCAGAGCTACAGAGCTACAGAGCTGCAGAGCTACAGAGCTACAGAGCTGCAGAACTGCATGGCTAAAAAGCTTGAGAGCTGCAGAGCTTGAGAGCTGCAGAGCTACAGAGCTGCAGAGCTGACCAGCTGAACGGGCAGCAGGGCTGAAAAGCAGTAGAGCTGCAGAGCTGCAGAGCTGCAGAGCTACAGAGCTGCAGAGCTACAGAGCTGCAGAGCTACAGAGCTGCAGAGCTACAGAGCTGCAGAGCTACAGAGCTGCAGAGCTGCAGGGCACCATTCACCCAGCGTTAACAAAAATAAATCAGCTGTCCACTCGTTATCTCTGCACTGCCTCAGCAGCTAACAGGATTGGAGAGTGACATGATTTCATGTACCATTATTACATCAGTCTGATTATAAATTATGCTAATCCCATCACAAAGAGCTGTAATGGAGTAAAATGAGGAGTCTCTCTGACTATTGTCTGACACATTTGAAGAGCTGGAGAAGTATTGAAGGGGCAGATTCATGCTAATAAAAAACTGATAAGACTGCACAGATTAAAGTCTTAAAATGTGAAAATGTGATTATAATTGTGTTCGTATTCTATTTTATTCAAGATATCATCCAAAACAATGTTAATACACCGCCCCGAGCCTGGCTGATCTTATAATCCAGTCCCTGAGTTATGTTTTAGCAGGTAGGAGCGATAAATTTCATTTGGAGTGACCTTGCCCTGCTTGTGCCCTGCAGCTGCTCGGTCTGTCAGGCTTTTCTCCGTGTGCCACGGCAGCAGCTGAGGAGCCATTTTGGGGCCTGATGCATTCAACAGCTGGTGGTGCCAAGCCCGGGCTGGGTGTGGGAGGAGATGAGAGGAAGGGGGAGCGCGGGGTCGTCTGACTATCGAGCCGTGGAAACACGGGACGTGGAGCGTATCGAGCAACGGGCATGCAGCCAAACAGCAAAACAAGAAGTTGACTGGCGTTGCTTTTCACAGGGTCGACCTAAAATCACATTTAAACTGCAGCTCTAAGCATCCCATCAGTCAAAGCACGGCGTAACACACGCCATCAGCACGCTGCACGTAACCCACCCATATGTAGCATGTTTGAGGAACCCAACTCCACGGCTGGCTTGGGTTCACGGCACCGCTGCCACTCTGGCTCAGGTATGTGTGTGTGTGTGTGTGTGTGTGTGTGTGTGTGTGTGTGTGTGTATGCGTGCAGACAGCCAGAAAATGCAGCACTTGAGGATTCTTGAGACGTGAGCTTCACTTTACAGCGCTGTGTATAAAAAGTGGATGGTATCCCATTTTTCTTACAACCCCAGGATGTGTTTACATAAAATCAACCTTAGCGGTGTCAGGTAATGGAAAAATCTCTGCTGCTTTGAATGTTTACAGACACCAGAGGACAGGACAGAGGGAATCATTCAGTGTCTTGAAATATCTCAAAGCTCTTGCTGCACTTTATTACACTGAGTTCACTCTGTAATGACAATCCTCATCCGTAGCCAGATGTTCAGAGCCATTATTTCCTCCCTCTCTGGTGCCGTGTGGAGCGTTGTGGTAAGCATGGAGCATCGGTTTGGTGAAAATGAGGTGGAGAGTCGGCCACATAAAGGTGGAGTTTCCTGTAAGCTTGTTTTTCTCACATGTAAATCATCCGGCATCTCCAAACTGACAGGGAGGATTTTTCTCTCTGTTTCTTTTGGTGTGTGTGGAGTTTCTCTGACTTCTTGTGAATTATGCACATGGTGTACTCTTTGTGCTGTGTGTGCACGTGTGCCTGTGTGTGTGTGTGTCTACAGAGTAGACGAGACAGCTGAACAAATGAAGAAAGAGATAAACATTTGGACAGGACACACCAGGTGGATGGAGAAGGATCCAGACAGTGTGCTGTAGAATAGGAGCGCAGACTGATACAAGTTGATTCTCCCCCATTATTTCCTCCTGTCCTTGGTCTGAAGAGCGAAAAAGAAAAATAATGAATAAGCAGAAAAACATATTCACTTGTCCAACACATGCAAACCACATTTTATATGTGAGATATTTCTCAATTTAACCAGAACTTGAATCTCAGGACAGAACATGCTCCATTTTCTGATTTAAAGAGGGTTGGGATTTTAGCTGTGTTTCACCCTCAACAGGATGAGCCATGAGGGCAGGCGTCAATGTTTTCTGAGTGAATTCTACAGCTGATACAGTCACCGTGACGACACTTTGGCCCAAACTGCTGTCCCAGGGTTTCCATCGTACAGCCTGCAGGGAATCAGGAAATAAATACCCTGACAGCCCAAAATGTACAGGATCAAAGCTTTACATCTTCTTTATAACTCCAAGTATTATACTTTCAGTCAAGTAGAGTGAGTCTAACTTCTCTTATTAACTTTAAAACAGCAGGAGACTGACACGAGGGTTAATTTATATTTGTAAAGTTCAGAGTATCAGGGGTTCAGGCACAGCAGGAGAGCCTGCTGGCTGTTGTTCATCATGTCTCTTTGTTTGTTGGGAGTTCATTGGCCTGTTTTTTTTCTAGTTTTTGTTCTTTGGTGATTGTACATCACGGTTATCTGTTGTCCAAAAGGCTCTAGTCAAGCTAACGTTAGCATCTGTAGCTTAGCTTCACTAGCTTATATGTAATAGCTGAGATCACAGAGGTTGTCAAACGTTGTGCTGAATGATTCAGTGTAAATCCCATAGCTTCAAACTAACAGAGAAACACTCTTGGTAAAGATGGTAAAAAGGAGGTTATATTTTTGTCCTACCAATGCTGATCTTCTGTCTTCTTGTCTGAGATGCTGATGCTAACCAGATTTATCAGGTTTGCTCTGGGAGCTGTACATTTAGTCTGTAACTGAAGCTTTTTATCAACCTTCTCAACAATAAAATGATTCGTATCTCCCTCCAACTTGGACTCGAGGGCCTTTTGGTGACTGAAAGATGATCTGTGATCTTTCTGTCTCTAACATTCATCAACAGCACCCTGGGAAATGTCTCCTACTGTGATATCTGCCATAGCACCTGTCACTGGATGTTTATTGTCTGAGTGAGTGGAGGGGGCGTGGCTTAGCCTTAGGTCAATTGTAGAGTAACACCGGGGATGGCCAAACCTGTTTAAACACCAGTATTAGAGTCTTTGCCATGTCAAATTTTGAGGGGAAGCTGCACTGTAAGAAAAAACTCCTTATTGTTTGGTTATTACCCCTATTTTTTTAGATTTGTTTTTCTGCTTTTAAAGAAAAGTATACAAAACTGTAAAATTACAGAGATAACCTGTCACCCAACAACCTGATTTTTTTTTAAAATTATATTATGTCTATAGTGACATACTATGTTTATTTCTCATTTATTAATGGTAAAAATCCTGTTTTATTTTTTTCTGCCCTCTTAAATCACAGTCAGATTGATGTTAAATGACAATAATTAGCTGTAACTATATTTGAAGCTTGTTTTATTGGGGTTTAAGTCCATACAAATCATCTCATGTTTTGAACTGGAAGTTGAAGGTAAATGTTGTTAGTTTTTTGTTCTGTAGGCAGCTGCTCCCCGTTCCCTCCTCACTCATGGTTGCAATATTGGTTAAGCCTTAACAATGAACTGCTCTTTTATCAATGACAGATTTAAAAAAGAAAAAAAAAAAACTCCAAACAGAACACACTGCCCTTCTCCTGGAGACACTTTCCCATCATGTGTCACTGGTCACTTTGTGTTTTCCCCTTATTTCCAGGCAAAGTCATTTTGGTTGTAACCATGAGTGAGGAGGACACACTGTGGATATGAGGCGCAGCTGTACAGGGAGAACAGCATGTCTGTGCTCTGCGGTGTAGACCTGCTGTCTATGCTCCGCAGCATGGACTGTTTCTCTGTGCTCTGTGGCGCGGACCGGCTGTCTGTGCTCCACATTGCATTGTCCATGTATCCAGTGATTTTTACAGTGTGTTTTGAGTTCATAAACCAGGTGTTGATGGGCTATGCTATGTTGGTTGACTTTAAAATGCAGCATAATAAAGATTACACAGCTGGTCCATGCAGTGGTGAACAGGCAGCCTGTTCCCCCAGCGCAATACTTTAATGTTCAGCAGAGTCTTATATCCACTGTGATCTCCCCTCACTCACTGTTACAAAACGCTGTCACAACCAAAGGTATTTAGCTGTAAAATAACAGTTTTTCTGCAGAAGTCATAATGAAAATTTCACTAAATGTAATGTATTTGCACTTCATTTGAATATAATATTTCTCTTTAATTTAAAGGGGTCTTTTTTTTTTCTTTTCTTTTCACAGGTTTTCTTCTTACGGTGTGTTTTACAGACACATCTCAATCTGAAACTGATGTCGCCAAAATCAGAACAATCATGCTGTAATCTTATTTTGGTCAAAAGTCCTGGAGGACTTAAATTGGAAAATGAGTTTGTCAGACATTATGGTGTGTTGTGTTAGGAATCTTAGTCATTTTGCCGCTGGTTTAAATTAGGGCTCATAAACTGCAGTCAAAGTCGGTTTCTGCCCTCTGGGACTTCACAGCAAATCCAGTTTTGTACCAAAGTCCCTGAATGGTTGTGCTTTGTGTGGATTGTCAAACCACTTGAAGCAGTTTAACTAAGAAGCTGTGAAAGGAGTTTTTCTAGAACAAATCTCTCTCTGTTTTCTTCATTTGACCTGATAACACAGCTGGAGCTCTGTGTTACGATGCTTCACACTGATTAGCCTGCATTTCCAAGAGGTTACAAGAACACTGCTGCCATATCCTTATTTGACACGCTACACACCTCCTCTGGTGCACTCAAGGTGTGCCAATGAATATTTCAGTGAGTTAAAATGGATATTACTCCTGAGTCAGAGATGCTGGCACAAGCTGCGGCGCTACAGGTGGGGCATTAGTGCCAGGCACGCTCACAGCACAGGGGTAATGTGTCGAGATATTACGGGCTGGGTCACCTCGGTCGTTTTCAGATAAGAGCAGGCTGCGCGTGGAGGATTCAGCTGAGGTTCTGCATGTGTTTGGACGGATCACAGCGGCTTCTGCTCGGCTTTGTCGCAGTGGCTCTGCAGATGGATGCAAGGCTGCAGCGTTTGAGTTTCATCATGTGGCATTTGCTTAGGTTTTAGTGAGTTCAGACGCCGCTAACCTTAGCATAGCATTTGAATTCAGCACCACACATGTGTCTCTTCCTTAAGGATTTTACAGAGCTCAGTTGCTTATGTATGTGTGCATTTATAGATTTCTCCTCCTTTCACTAAGCACTGCAGATCACACCCATTCATCCACCTTCTTATGTGTGATTTACATATGGAATAGAGAGCAGGCTAACACTTACCCAAGGCTAAATTACAGGTTTTTTCAAACCCATAGCTTCGGCTGCTTATGTGTCAACCAGAAGGTTTAAGGCGATAGAGTCCTCACGCGGCTCATCAAAAGATAAGCTCCTCTTAAAAATCTTGTATTTCAGCTGAGACTGCCTACCCACAATTATAAAAGCTAGCAGAGGAAATGCCTTAAACCAGCCGCTGTTCAAATAGGTCCTTGGAAACAATGCATGAAAGACCTTCTACCCTGAGCAGTACATCATGAAAGAGAAGTCACAAAGGAAGTGTGATGCTTTGCTTCAATAAGAGCCATACAATCAGTGCAGGCCAAACATAAGATAACATCCAGCTCACTAAACTGTGGAGCCAGGATCTCATAAGGATGTGCAAAGCACAGTGGATATTATTTGGACATGAGAGGCACATTATCCTTGGCTGCTGGCTCTGAATTTGCAAGAGGCACTTTGACTGCAGCTACAAAGAGGCTATTCAGAGTTTTAGTCATCGCCTTCACTCTTATTCATGACAATACATCTTATTGTGGAGCATCCATCTCCTTTCATGTCTCTCCTAAGGGACTGAGCCAGTATCAGAAGCAACATGCCGTTCTTCAAGTGTGCTTCAGCACATTCATTTTCCATATGACTCCTGTCTGTTAGGCTCCAAAATAATAAGCTAGCTCCTCTGGCCAAGACATTTGCAAAGTAAATACGGCCTCCTTTCTGACACCGCAAAGTGAGCCCGTGATTGCCGTTGCCATGGCAGTGGCTGTCAGCATCATTGTCACCGGTGTCGTCATGGCCATGTGGGTTGATGTTAATCTTTCCTGCGGGTGTGACAGTTTGTGGTGGGGCAGAGTTGGGACTCCAAAGGCAGGCCTGTGGTCGGTGTGTGAGACAGCTACAGTAAAAACACAGATTAGGAACGAGTCAAAGGGCAGGAGAGAAATAAAGTTTAATAAAGCTGTGGTTTAGCAACACGGCTCCGAGGGCTGAAATGAAAGCTGGTTGATCGAAAGTATATAGCGTCAAGAGACCGAACCTTCAGACTCACAATCCTCTTTTTCCTCATGCCAGTTAGAGAATACAGTTGACAGTTTTAGGTGTAAAATATCAGGACCTGCATGACACATTATCATGTGCTGGTATAAATATTCATCAACCTCTCAACTCTCACTACAGAATTAGCTCCATCCAAACCATTTAAGTTGAGTTGTTGTTGCCTTGGTAACCTCTGGAAGATAAAACTGGCTTGGAACTCTCAGCTACTGTATGGAAATGGAGAACACAAATCCCTGAATTAATATCGTTTTAAAAAAAAAAAAAAAAAGAAGGAGAAGGAGAAAAAGAAAGAACAGAAAACAGAATGTTTAAAATGATATTTCAGTGATGGTACAAGGAGCAGTGGAGACTGTTCAAAGAGAAACTGCCATGATGCTGAGGAGCATGTGTATGTTGCATCTGCATGTGCAATAGCAAGCCAACTTCTTAACAGCACAGTGCTGAAAAATACTACAGTTAAGTGTACACTTAAACCAAGATGAGATCTGGGGTCAGAATATCTGTTAATGTAATTATTAGTGACATGCATCTCATACCAGCCCTCTTCAGAAAAGACTGGAATATCCCTTTAAAAGAGGTGACAGTTGTAGAAGCATACTGTGGGCGTGTGGTGATTTACTCACCTTAGTCTCAAAGGTGTCATGCAATGGTCTGAACATATAGAGCATGTTGTGGTGTTTTTCGTCATGAAAGTCCTCAGGAGTTCATCCTCTGTGGAGGATCTTCATCCTCTCAGTTTCTCACTGATCGTAGAGGGAACACTAAGATACAGAGACACTGTGCTGATTGGCTATCTGGATGCTGTTGAGGGGGTCAAAAGTCCTGGAGAAACAAACCCAGTGTGGGAAAGTTTGTGGAAACTGGGCCCATACGACCTTACTGTGATGGAGAGGAGGGGCAGAGGACGGGTGGTCACATGCTGCTTCCAGCACCCTGCGCTGCAGCATGTCAGTGCGGTGAAATCAGAGTGTTGATCCCTCTACTTCACGCTAAGGTTTACGTACTCCACCAACATCAGCTGGATACGCACTGTGGAAAAGATAAAACGCAACCAGTCTTTCTCATTGCTTCTCTGCTGCTGAGATATACAGTGGCCAGTAGGTGTCAGCCAATTTGCAAAATCAACAATGCAAATGCAAAAGCCACCACACAACGGGAGTTAAGAGGACAGTTATCCTGACAGACACAGAAAAGTTGTGAAAGTAAATGATTTTTTTCTTTTTTTACCTTCAGTTATGACAAATATAGATTTAATGCTAATGTTATTTATCTATGAAGCTAAATATAAGAGGACATATTTTTCCGGTAAATGTATAAGTACTATGAAGGATATCACAAGGTGAGACCCCTGCAAAGCAATTTTAATCACATCTGAAGTAATAAAAGAAAATAATTTTGTCATTTTCAAAGCTTTTCTGTGTCTGTTGGGATAACGTACCTCTTTTATCTTCTGTTGTGTCTGTACTTTTGTTGTGTTTTCGCTCTAGCATTCATGCTGCGGCTTTTGCAAATCATCTGACACCCACCAACCACCATAGAGACAGGATGTAGATATCACACCACCTAGACTGAGACGGCAACTGAGGCGTTAAAAACAAAAACCTTATAATTCCACAGCAGGCGGGAACACAAAAAATATGTTAGAGTTAGGGATGGGTATCAAAACCTCGTTCCTGTTAGGAATCAATAAAAAGTAGGTCAGTCCACCCCGACATTAGCCTCTAAGCTAACCGTTCCTTTGTTGATTTTTTACATTACGCAGGAGCTGCTGCCCCAGCTTTCTTAATTTAGCAGATGATAACAGGGTTTTCAGCTTGAAGTTTTACTGAAGAACTGAACACACAAAGAAATGAATATTATTCTCTGACACCAGATCTCTACTCCGTACATTCAACATGTTTACCACCTCCTGATGGACCAAGAACCATAGAGAAAACATCATGTTAGCTTGATGCTAATGGTTAGCATACATTGACATAACTTCACCACTACTAGCAACTGTGTTAGCATGTGAACATGCTGAACTTAACTGTTGATCATGCTCCTCTTAACATGACTGAGTTAACATGTCAGGTCCTGCGCCTCACAGAGCTCCTTCAGCCGGACTCTGGACTCACTGCTGGAGGATGTTTGGAGGATGCTGATGCCGTTCATCCAGTGTAACACTGTAACCTGGTGTTTCAGGATTACAGCCCCTTGTAAAACATGGATAGTGGTCAGCTGGTTCCAGAAAGCTGTGGGAGCAAATGAAAGACATTTTTCTTTTTTACACCTCTGTGTTTGCTCAGTTCAGTCTGTTTCTGTCTCAGGGGGAAAAGACATGAGTACTGAACACATCAGGACCTGGATAGGTCTGTACCAAAGGCGTGTATGTGTGTGTGTGTGTGTGTGTGTGTGTGTGTGTGTGTGTGTGTGTGTGTGTGTGTGTGTGTGTGTTACCGACCGTAGCTGGAGAGAATCATGAGTGTTTTCTTTTTCAAAGCGTGCCCTGAGCAGGTTTACTCTGCAGCCCTGCCATATGCTCTCCCTAGGAAACAGGCTTTATTAATACTTTAAAGAGCACGTCAGGCCAGTGACTTATGAGCTATGTGAGCCAATGTGAAGGTGCATTGTCGACAACTTTTCACAAATAAAGACGAGGGAAAAAAAAGAGGGGGAAAGAGGGAAAGAAAAACAGTCTCTGGGGGCCTCTGTGGAGCACAGCACGGACTGGTTCAGGCCTGATTTGGGGCGAGAGGTCTGTTTTAGCTGAGCCTCTGCGTTCCAGGTGTTGCTTTTTAATTGGCAATTCCGCGAGCAATAAAGCATTTCACTTACATTGGCTTGTAAAGCGCTTTCATTCCATCTCCAAATGATGTAATTACCTCCCCGTCCCAGGCGAGAGGGCGGCGGGAGAGGGGCGGCGGGGCTCTGCGTGCAGCTTGCTCTCTCAGCAAGAAGGCTGTGCAGGCTTTCCTGGGGTATGTTTCCATTTAGGAATCCAAACACCGTAAAGTGGGCTTTTTACAATAAGACTTCACTTTAATTTCATTCCAGCTCCCTCTGCTCTGTGTGTGTCTGATATTTATGAAAACAACAACAAAAAGAGATAAAAATGATAGGTTTGCTCCCTTTGATGTGGACACAGATGGGGATGGAATTTGTCTGCACAACATTTATCTTTGCGTGCTTTCAAAACGCTGCAGGAGCATGTTTTTTTTTTTCTTTTTTTTTCCTGTACAGTTTGAGGCATATTTTTCAAAAGCATGAGCCAAAGCTTTCATACATTCCTGCTTGTCTTTAAGCTCTTACTCACAGCTTGTTCACAGTTTAACCAGGAGACCCAGTGCCAATGTGAATCAGTCAGTTGACCTCAAATCCACTGATTCTGTAAGGATGTAGCGTAACGGCCTAAAAGATGCTAAGTCCTGAATGAGTGCAGACTTTTTTCATGTGAATGAAGAAAAGACTGAAGTCTTAATGTTTGGTTGTGGTCCAGCAGATTTTCCTCCTGGTTTTCTGGGCCCCCTCACACCACCCTCCTCTGTAAGGAATCTTGGGGTCATTTTTGACAACAGGCTAAAATTTGACTGCCAGGTTAGCTCAGTCGTCCAAAACAGCTTTTATCATTTGAGGATTTTATTTGAAGTAAAGGGGTACCTGCCACACAGAGACTTTGAGACTGTGGTCCATTCTTTTATCAACTCAAGACTGGATCATTGTAAACTCCCTGGACCAAACTTCTTTGTCCTCATTCCCCTGCCAGGACACTGAGATCCACAGGTCAGCTGCTTCTGGTCACCCCCAAAACCAGATACAAAACTAAAGCTGACAGAGCTTTTGTGTCAGCTGACCCTGGCTGTAGAAGAATTTACTTTTGCATATCTGCTCTGCAGGGTCAATTGAGGTTTTAGTCAATGTCAATGTCAGCTTTATTTATATAGCACATTTAAAACAGCCAGTGGCCCACCAAAGTGCTTGAACAATAAAAAGGCAGAATCAATAAAACAATAAAACTTGGAAAAAAAATAAATAAATAAACATTTAAAGCATAAAACATATAAAAACATAAAACAATAATATGCATAGACATAAAAAAAAGACTCAATAAATGGGTCTGTCCTGCGCCAGAAGCCAAAGTGAACAAGTGAGTCTTTAACAGAGGAGAGGCTATCTGCCATCCATACAGCTACTGGTGCACACCACAGAGTGGGAGCCATAACTGCAAATGCTCGATCTCCTCTGGATTTTAAAAAAAGAACGTGGGGCATCTAAAACCACCTGGTTAGCTGACCTAAGGGCTCTGGAGGACAGGTGCAGCTTAATAAGGTCTGATCAACACTCAGGAGCCAGACCATTCAGAGATTTAAAATCAAATAAAAGGATCTAAACTCGATCCTGTACCCAACTGTAAGTCAGAGCACTGAAGAGACAATAGGTTTAATGTGCTCGCGTTTCTTAGTCCCTGTGAGGAGACGAGCTGCAGTGTTCTGAACAAGCTGCAGGCAGCTGAGCTCTGACTGCTCAGTGCCAGCATACAAGGAGTTAGAGTAGTCCAGGAGAGGTGTAACTAAAGCATGAATAACTTTTTCAAGGTCTTTCTTACTTAAATATAACTTAACTTTGGCAGAAGCCTCAACCGAAAAAAGCTAGCCTTAACAACTGGGCTGACCTGTGCTAGAGATCCAAAGGGACTGGTAAAGACCTGAACCAGATCAGGGTGACCAAACAGGGCAACTTCTGTTTTATTTTTATATAGTTTGAAGAAGTTTAAGTCCAACCATGTTGTAATATTGTGCAAGCCGTTGAGTACGGCCTGAACAGTCTTTGTTGGGGCCTTTAACAGCAGATACACCTGCACATTGTCAGCAAAGCAGTGGAAAGGAACATCATGCATCCTAAAAAGCTAAAATCTTCTCTTAATCAGCACTTCTCCCTGGTTTTAATCAGAGTTGACAAGACGTTATGCATAATAGTCATTAAATTAAATGTATTTTATTAATTTGTATTTGCTCTGGTTCAATGTTTTTATGTATCTTACTATTGTTTCTTGTTATTTTTGCAGCTTTTAACCTGTACAGCACTTTGGTCAACTTCTCTTGTTTTAAATGTGCTCTATAAAAAAAGTTTGAGTTGAGTTGGGTCTTAAACCCTCAGCCTCCTTCATCTGTGGAGAGGCTTTTTTCCAACCTTAGCGATGCAGTCACAGATACCACCGCTGCAGCCCGTCCACCCGCAGCTGATGTTATCATTTGGAATCTGAAGGAAAGGTGAGATTTGGAAAAACTTATTTTCCTGTTTATATAGTTTGGAGCTCCCCCTCAGACACACAGAGGTCAGGCCAAGGCCGAGAGCGAGTTCACCAATCGTGTGGAGACGTGTAACACTAACCTGAAGTCGTCTGACTAAAACGGATCTTTTTATCCACCTGAGGATTGTGAACCCTCAGAACAAGTTCAGGCTGTCAGCCTGTGGCACGGAGCGAGTTCTGAAAGGCAGACTCTCATGGATCAACAGCACCTTTGAAAAGATGAGAAAAGTCTGAATTCAGCTGAAACTGTAGCTCCAAATATCTCAGCGTGAATGGAACAACACTCAGGAGGAAGTCCAGGGGAACACGTCCGCTGTGCCTAAATCCTACCTGGCAACATTTTTGCATATCAGACCTCCCTGGTGCCTGTCAGTACTCTAGCCGTGGACGCCGTGCCAAAAAACACAAAAACAAGCTGTTCGCTATCACTGCTGTTCCCATGGGAACAGACCTGCTGAGGGTGTGCCCGGGCTGACACTCATCTGCACAAACAGCATGTGAGCCTCCTCCCCAGCATGCAACACAAACCAGAAGAGGGGTAGGGGGGATGTTTCACAGGGCTCCGCAGCACCCGAGCCCCTCTCCATGAGAGCCGGGGCCCCAAACAGAACCCTATCAGTGTCAGCGATTAGCTGGCTCCGCTTGTGAAAAGTGCCACGAGGGGTAAAAGGATCAAGATTCCTGAGATGTTGGGCCTGCAGCGCTCATTCGCACACTTCCTCTTCATAATAAAGAGCACACATTTCCCAGAGGCTGGAGCAGAGCTGCAGTTCAAAGCCTGACGGAGCCGCCACCGACAGGACGGGAAGTAAACAGCAAGAATGTCAGCTAGCTAAACAATCAACAAATAAATGCCAGGCCACTTCAGTTAGTCACAGGCAGTGATGTTAGGCAGGAGCACCAGACTGGAGAGTGAGCCGAGTCTGGAGTCACTCTGTTCCCTCTGTGATCCTTTTTTTGTCTTGTTTTTAAAATTCTTTGTAGTGCTGTGAAGTTAGCCATGAGTGAGAGTCAGCAGCACCCCGGACACCTCTGCTACACCTTCACAGGTGGCTCCAACACTGTCATCATCAGTTTACATTGCACCTGCATCTTTATGCATATCCCTGAGCAAACACATGCAAATACACCTCACAGCAGGTGTGACGGTGACAGTTGTGCATTTGCATATTATTTTCCAGATCTAAATACAACCATGAGGTCAGGAGTTCACTCTAACCCAAAGTGTAAATAAAAGGTTTCTATCTCCCTTGTTTTGTCTTAAAACAGAAACGGTTTAAAGGAAAAGGTTAAAAAAAAAAAAAAAAAGCACATAGCAGCCTGGGAGTACGATGGCCTACTTTTACAGATGTGTAACATTCAGGGGGGTGAAAACATGAAAGGAAATTTATCTGAAGACTGAAATGACAGAATAAATGGTTTTTAAACTGTTTGGCTTTTATCTGAGATGCCATTCTGAGACGCCGCCGTGCTGATAAAAACAGTTGAATTGGAGACATTTTCCAGTTTAAGGAACACCAAACTGTACTTTCTGTTGATCACACTGAGCTCCATCTGATGAGCAGGGTGAGCCTCTTACCATGAACCAGTAACGTCTCAGGCCTGTTTGACTCTGTCACCTGGTGCCAGCAATATGGCTGAATGCTGTTTTTTCCACTGAGATGCGTCAAATCAGCACGAAAACACATGTGGATTTTACTCTTATAAACACAGCGTGGCAAACGTCATTGTCTGTTCCCAAACACCAGGGGGAGGGGCTATCACAAACACGAGCCTAAACAAGAGAAGAAGGGGTTTGTGTTTGTTCACACCGTTTACAACATTCCTCAGCCCATTCCTCTTCTCTGTCTAGTGTGGCCGCAATGAATTGACCTATAGCCAAGCCCCACCCTCAAATGTGATTATCCAATCATTATGACAGGAAAGATATCCTATTCTCGTGATTCCTTTTATTCCTTCTTGATGTCACTCCTCAGCTCTGCTTTGTTTCCTCGTGTCAAACTGAATCCTAATTGTTGTGTTTTACTGCTGCTGCTCGATGTTTGTGTGACACCTCAGTAACACTGCCTTCAGGCTGTACAAATAAAAGTTTAATTATGATTCCTGTGATTGTGGTCGCCCGCTTTAGTTTTAAAGCTTTGGATGTGTTACTCACATCTCTGACCTCAGACTGCTGAAATGTATGAGCAGCCGCTCAACAAAAAACACACACAAAAAGGATTCTCCCTGAGGAAAACACTTATGTCTCTAAGTGAGCAATAAATCTAACACTCAGAGGAGGTTGAGTGTGTGTGTGTTTGAGCGTGTAAATGAACTCAGTGTCGTCGAGTCCATCGCCTCCAGAGCTGTCAAATGAAGCCTGGCCCCCACGACTTCACTAACCTGTGACCCCTGTAACTCCTGTTTTGTTCTGGGCCCTCAGAGCCCCCTCTGGAGGAACTCTCCCCCATGACAGACACCCCTGTCCCCTGTTCCTACACACTGGCCCAGTAGCCTTTGACCTCTGCAGCACCTCTGCCTCCCCGCGCCACTGCCCTCACATTCCAGTAAAGGCGCTGAAACCCGAGCTGGCGGTGAGCTCATCGCCTGGCCGTGGATGTAAGAGTTAAATGATACCAAAAACCAGGGAGCGAAGAGACAAAGGAGAGGGGGAGAGGCAGCAGCCGCTAGTACAGGACAGGTCTGGAACTGGTTCTGTGTGTGTCTGCTCGCCAGGGCTCTTCGGGGGTTAAGTTACACCAGAGAAAGAGAGGAGGAAGAGGAAGAAGAAAGTGCTGGCGTCTCTGAATTCTCGGAGCTTTTGTCTGTCTCACTTTTGCTCTCGCCCTCTCGCTGTCTCTGCGCGGCCTGACTGACTGGTGCCTGCAGTTTCCTCTTGACACACTCCAGTGAGCCCGCCGCCCTCCATCCGTGCTTTCAACTTAACGAGCCCCTTCGGTCTCTTCCTCGCGTCTCGGAGCCGGGCCGGGATGTGAGTGCGATGCTGGGAGGTCGGCGTCTGCGTGTGTTCTTCCCTGACCCTGCCATGACCAGCAAGTGTCCAAAGATGGTGAGTGTCCCTCTTCAAGTCTCCCTCAGTGTGTGTGTGTGTGTGTGTGTGTGTGTGTGTGTGTGTGTGTGTGTGTGTGTGTGTGTGGGAATGGACTCAGGAAGACTGTGTGTTAGTCTTTGTGTGGAAAAACCCTCTCTGCTACAGAAAAACAATCTTCTCCAAAGCTGCGTTGAGGAATCATTGTGATTCACGTCTCACGTTGTGATGAGCACCATTAAGATGCTTAATCACTGCAAACATAATTAAACCAATCAGCGTTTCTCACAAGCTGAGTCTGGAGGATTGATGCCAGTTAGAGAAAGAGGCTTTTTTCCAGCTGAAAGCAAAGATCAACTTTTAAAAGTTTTAATCGTACCATTAAATCAAAGCTCTGCTCCATGCATTATTCATGGCTTCCGTGTTTCGTTCTAGTTCACCGCTTGTTGTTCACTGCGTCTCTCTCTGACCTCCTGCTCTTGTCTTGTCGACCTTTGGGGTGACGGATCCCTCCAAAGTAAAGTTTTAAACACGCTGATGGTTTTAATGGCTGGCCCCCAGGGGACACGAAGGAAAAGGTTGGGTACACGTTATTAAAAATGGATAACAGACGAGTGTGTTCACATTTTCTCTCAGGTGTTTTAAAATTCTGAGGGGTGTGAAGGCCGGTTTACATCCAGAGCTGTGCTCTCCGCTGCTCGTCTTTCCCAGCAGAAAGCAATTTAAAATAATTGTGACTGTTTCCAGGGATAACTTTAAAGTGTGTGAGGTGAAACAGTAACAATTATCACTAACATCTTTTGCAGTGCTCTCATTATTGAAATGGGTGTGAAGTGCTCAAATGCTCCTGGCAGGTAAAAACAGCTTTTTGGGAAATAATGACATCTCAATGATGAAAAGCTTGTTTTTCTTTTTTAAAGCTGGGGAAGGATGCTCTAAATACACTTCATTTAAAGCACTGGTTAAGTGCAGCAGCAGGGTGCCAGATCCCCACGCCATGACTGCCAGCATGGGATTAATATGTAAACATTACATCCAGTGCAGAGACACGGCACGGCCTCACCGGCCTCCCTCATCGGCCTCATCGGCCTCACCTCCAACAGTCAGAGACACTCAGAGCTCTCAGACCTGATGGACTTTGATCTCAATGAGATTTCTCATTCCTTCACGGGTTTTTGGGATTTACTCAAAGTGAACTGATGTGTTTTCTAAATGTTTAGGGTAGAATGACACGTCTGTGCGTTTTAGTGTCAAGCTACAATGAAATCTGATTGCACACCAAGAAATCCAAACCCTGTTGGTCTGACGTACTCCACATATGTGTGCGGTGAGGTCAGCAGTCTCTCATTGGTTCATTTTTCAACTGAAATGTTGAAAAAGGCAGATCTCGTGTTTTTCTACTTTCAGTCCCTCACCTCAGCCTGACCCCTCCACACCACGCGTTATCATCAACCACTGGTATCTCACTGATTCACGGATGAATGGTTCCTCGCTCTGGTCTTACTGGGGTCTTCCACAGACTGTGGAGCTGGTTGTGATTTTAAATCAAACTTTGGTTGATCTGGTTTTCTCAGGTCTGCTCTGCCCTCTCTCATAGCTAGCTTGGTTGACGCGTGCTTCTGGGTGCTTTGTGGGGTCCGAAGTATGGATGTGGTCTCCACAACGTCACCCGTCTATTCCCATCTGTTCCTGTCTGTTCCAGTCTGTTCCAGTCTGTTCCAGTCTGTTACTGTCTGTTACTGTCTGTTACTGTCTGTGAAATGGAGCCAATTGTAGAACACAGCCATATTGGATAGGACTTCAGCTTTCTTTCAAACAGTTACAGGGCATCAGTCAGTCATGTGACCTGAGCTGTGTCTGCGATTTGAGAATCAGACAATCCTGATATCTTTCAGACTGCCAAATTAGAAAAAAAATGCAATCCCTGTACAGAGTATTCTGATAGAGAAAGTTTTCCACACAAACATAATGCGTTGAAATATACCCCAAGTAATCTGCAGAAGAGAACTTGTGTGGCTTTTGTACTTTATAACACTCTGAGCAGCGTCTCTTCCCAAACTGCAGGGGGCAGTGTATCACAAACACACCACAGTGTGCGATGAATCATAGAAATGTCAGGGTATTTCTTCTTCAAACATGAGGAGCTCCTTTTCATCCGTTCATCTCGATGTGGAAGTTTCCAGAGGTGCGCGATGAGTAACTTTTTCGCTTTAAATCACGCCATCTGTCTGCACAAAACTGCGCAAACCTCACTGATGCATCAAGCACAAACCAAGCTTTAGCCAAATGCATCACTGCCAAAAACTGGCCAATTTGTCATGACACAAACCAAACATAAACTACAAGGAACACGATTTACAGACTAACAGGAAACACCAATTGAGTATCATAAAAAAATTTTAACCAAGAAACTCGGGAAACACAGGAACTACAAGAGAGAAAGAAAATGAAGAAAAACAAATACACAAACCCAAAACCAAACCATGATACAACCAACTGCATCATGAAAGCAAGAACGTCACACACGTGGGGAACTTCCCAGGAAACCCATGTCAAACAAATCTGAAAAACGTCATGTCCCCCAAATCTTAATCTGCTTTATATCCCCACATCGTCTTTCTTTTCCAAAAGATTTGTTTGATATACGCTGTCTTTTCATATTTTGTCTTAAATGGTAACACATGAGCATGATGTCCACCATCTTTAAATGGTGGGGTCTACCGCCATCAAATTTAGTGCCCCAATGGTACTTGGCAATCAGTAAGGTTCTCCACGGTACCAATTTTCAGTACCTCTGTCTTATACTGTGGTAATATTTTATTTATTTATTTATTTATTTTCAGAACAAAATCTTAAAGTTTTTCAATTGAACATATTCATTCTTCAGTATATAACCTTGCAATGCTGCGATCATGTCCATCTGGACAAAAGCATTCCCTCACAGTCTCAAGGATGTGCTTAGGTACATGAACACGGTACTGTTTGATTTTAAGTGAATCAGTACACGGCACTACTACTTCTACTCGGTGCCAGAGCTTGGTCCGCATTGCTGGCAGTAAGTCGGACTCGCTTCCAGTGAGGGTTGGACTCGGCCAGAGCTGCCAATTGTCACCGATTCTGTTCATAACTTTTATGGACAGAATTTCTATGCGCAGTAAGGGTGTCGAGGGGGTCCGGTTTGGTGACCTCAGGATTGGATCACTGCTTTTTGCAGATGATGTGGTCCTGTTGGCTTCATCAAGCCGTGGCCTTCAACTCTATCTGGATCGGTTCGCAGCCCAGTGTGAAGCAGCTGGGATGAGAATCAGCACCTCCAAATCCGAGTCCATGGCCCTCAGCTGGAAAAGGGTGGAGTGCCCTCTCCGGGTCAAGGAGGAGATCCTGCCCCAAGTGGAGGAGTTTAAGTATCTCGGGGTCTTGTTCACGAGTGAGGGAAGGATGGAGCCAGAGATTGACAGGCGGATCGGTGCGGCGTCTGCAGTAATGCAAACTCTGCACAGGTCTGTCGTGGTGAAGAGGGAGCTGAGCCGGAAGACGAAGCTCTCTGTTTACCGGTCGATCTTCGTTCCCACCCTCACCTATGGTCATGAGCTTTGGGTAGTGACCGAAAGAACAAGATCGCGGATACAAGCAGCCAAAATGAGCTTCCTCCGTAGGGTGGCTGGGCTCTCCCTTAGAGATAGGGTGAGAAGCTCGGCTATCCGGGAGGAGCTCGGAGTAGAGCCGCTGCTCCTCTGCGTTGAGAGGAGCCAGATGAGGTGGCTCGGGCATCTGATGAGGATGCCTCCCAGACGCCTCCCTGTTGAGGTGTTCAGGGCACCTCCCACTGGGGGGAGACCGGGGGGGCAGACCCAGGACACGCTGGAGAGACTACATCTCTTGGCTGACCTTGGAACGTCTCGGGATCCCCCGGAAGAGCTGGACGAAGTGGCTAGGGAGAAGGAAGTCTGGGCTTCCCTGCTTAGGCTGCTGCCCCAGCGACCTGACCCCGGATAAGCGGAAGAAAATGGATAGATGGATGGATGGATGGATGGATGGATGGATGGATAGACAGACAGTACTCAGTACTACAATCAGAACTAGGTCGGTACCTAAAAAAGTACCTAATTTGGTACCCATCCCTAATTATGAGCAACTTTTTATACACATGTTAGTCCATTTATAAAGAGACAAAGAAAAAACAATGTTTCACTGTTTTCTAACATCTGTTTCAATAAATACTTTGGGGTTTGGGGGCTGTTGGTCAGATTCAACAGGACATCTGAAGACATCCTTGTGGCCTCTTGTAAACTTAAGAAGGAGGTGTCTTCCTCCTCTCTGATGTTTTTAGACCACAAACTGATCGACTAAAGTGATTCAGACAGTTGCAGATTTTTTCTCCAGCAGCAGAGAAAGAAAACCTCTTTCTTTCTACAACATCCGGTACCTCTGGTGAAGTTTGAACTTTGTATCCTGCAAATTTCATGCATCATAATTCTCACCTTGCTCTGAATGTAACAGAAGTGTGAGCGGGGTGACGGCTCAACATGCACCACCGTGGAGGGCTGAGGAAGGAGTGTTGAAAGGAAACGCTCACACGTACATGTGCTTTAGGGGACAGGCAGGTAGTCAGGAAGGGTTTTAATCAGAGGAACGAGGGGGAACGTATGTGACAGCTGGAATGTGTTTTTGTGGCGTGCAGAGGGAGAAGGAGGCACAGATCAGACCCAGGGTCAGAACCGTCCAAAAGAAGAGCAAACCTCGGATTCACTTTTTGTAATCAGACTGAACATGTCTGAATTACTTCAAATTAAAGACAAGTGGGGCGTCAGATGGTAAAAAATAAATCAAGTTGTTTCTTTTTTAATAGAATTCTTATCTTTGTGTGAAACTGCTCTGTTTAATTATTCCTACGTTGAAGCCGTTGCTTACATGACTATGAAATCGATCAGCGTCCTGGCAACAGGCCTGAGCCTTTAGCGCGGTACAGTCAGCTAGCCACAGCAGCAGGCTGAGCCATGAATCACACGTTGTCTGGCTCTGGACACGGCCTGAGGCCAGAGCTCAGATACGCAGCGAGGGAGCAGAAGTAGAGGGTTACAGGGGAGTGTGAAGAGAGCTTTGAGAAAGCCTGGAAGGGGAGGCCGAAGGAGACAGGGAGTCGACTGCTCCTCCAGCACAAGGAGGAGCTTGTTCCTCAGTGACCTCTTCGTTCTCTGGGCTTGTAGTGGGACGACACGGCCTCCCTCAGATGAAAGGGAAGTAGAGCTGAATACCAGAGGATAATGTGATTATAGGCAAATAGGAGAAAGGAGGTTAATTGGAGTTAAGTGTCTTTAAAAATCTGGCCTATATGTGTTCATCCATTCTGCCGTCAGGGCTCCAATTCTTCCTCCTGCTTTTTAAATAAACACCACACGCAACAGTATGCTGCCAGTGTTTATTTTCTGAATAAAACGCCCGGACATTTAGAGTCCAATCATCAGATTACAGCCAGGGCTTCAGACGGGATTAGAATAACATGAAGAGCTGTGTAAAAACCATGAAGCTACCACACTGACCTTGAAGTAAGCATCCACATGCGTCTGGAGGTTGAACAGAGCGATTTAGAACCACCCATGATACATCCCAGACAGAGCTGTTTTCATCAAACCCTCATAATCTCCCTCTGGTGAGCGCCGGCGCCCTGTATACGTTCGGAACTGTCATTCACAGAGACTGACTGCCCTCGCCAAGGTAGAAACACCTCACCTCTGAGTGTGACCTTGACCTCATAAAGATATCTAAGCAAAGCGTGGGGGAAAAAAAGACTTTTCTCTTTCTGTAGATCAGGTTTCAGTATCGCTTCTTCTGAAAGGTGTGACAGCTGTGGTGTTACGGTGAGAGCGTCTGCGTTAGACTTGACAGATGATTGTTTCAAACAAATCACGCTACATTTACACAAACCTCTGATTGTTCTCTGTAGAGCTGCAGAAAAAGGAAGTGACAACTTTGATTGCTGCAGTTAGCGCTCTCTGAAGAAGCTCTGACATTCAGAGCAGTGAGGGAGGAGGAGGAGAGGGAGAGCGCGTCGGGCTGGAAACAGTCATTTCAATCTGACTCACATGACTTGCTCTGTGGAAGTAACCCCGGGACGGCCACATTTTAATAATACGTATGGTTTTTAAGCTGCCATGTCATTGGGATTGTTTAAACTCTTTAAAAGTGAATTGTGGGAAAAACTGATAAGAATAAAAAAAGAGAAGAGGGAATCAAACTGAAGTTACACAGAAATTTGATGGTCAAAAATAAATAAATAAATAAATAAATAAATAAATAAATAATAAAAATAATAATATTAATAATAATATTTCAACTTTTTCTCCCCACCAAAAATGTATTCTTTCTTATTTTAGTATTGAGACAAAATAATTTTTACAGCATTTCATTGCCTTAAAGTGAGTCTTTAGAGCAGGACAGAAGACCAAAGAAGGATGAGACGGAGGGGAAGCGTCTGGATTAAAAGAACTAAGAATGAATGGAAGTGCTGCGCCGAAAAAAGCCACACAAAAAAAAGCAACTGTTTTCCTTTTAGTAAAAATTGTCTCATTATCCTTGATATGAGCCACATTCAACTGACAAGACCAGAGACATGTCTCATTTAAAAAAAAATGAGTTTTGAATTGTTTGTAACCAGGAAACTAACTAGCTAGCTAACTAACTTAATAAATAAAACTAAACAAGTAAATAGATAAAAATCTGCCAATGGGATCAGAACAACGTGCTTGTTAAGTTTAGAATAATGTCTTAAAACAAACAAAAAGCAAAGACAAAAATAAAAATAAAAAAAAATCTTCTTCTCCCATGGGCAGTTTTTTTCCTTCTTGTCACAAGCAATTCAGAGCTAATTTTTGACTTAAAAAAAGTCTTACAAGACATTTTTACTGAAAATAAGATACATACATACATACATACATACATACATACATATATACATACACTAGCCTATGTGGTGGGCATCTTGGTGGGGGCATTGTTCCCATTAAAAGGCAATGCATGTACATTGAAAATTAATCAGAGCTTGCTCATTTCTCAACTGATTTTTATGAGGTTTACTTTATTGTCATCATCAAAACTTGTGTTAATAATACAGAACACGTGATTAAAAAAATAATGGTAAAGAAAAATTCAGATGAAAGGTTACTCCTTATCCCCTTGTGTCAACTGTGCACCATAGTGTGGAACTGTAAACAGCACAATGAGCAGGCATTCTTCTTGTTTGTGCCGTCAACAACCACAGACGCATATGTCACTACCACTAGCTTAGCCTCGCTGTAGCCACGTAGCTCAAAGGGGCATGTGGTATCTACCTATCCATATCTATGGTTGGCAACCTATAGCTGTTGGTCAAAGGGCTCAAAGCTCACCTCCACAGTTGGCTTCAACGCTCTGCATCAGGAACAAACGGGTGACTACATCTGGACATTGGACAGTCCGTGAATGAGACTCCTGTGAGACCAAACAGGGGTCTGGTTCTGAGCCATGGTTTGAGCTCTCATTCTGCCTCATTGGTGTCTGCCTCTCAGTCTCAGCTGGAGATAATCCAAAGACTTTTTTCTTTTTTTTCTGATCGTTTAAGTGTTGGTGCTCTAGTTGTCCTGGCCAAGATGTGACCCCATGAATGACTCCAAAGCTGACTTCAGGATGCAGGAAGAGGGTTCTTTTGAACCAGTTTTACTGAACACTTTCACATTTTTGTGAAAGAGAAGACATAGGAAAGCCTCACTGATTGGTGGCTTCATCCATAGTTTTTTCTGGTATTTTTGCTTTTTTAATCTAAAAATAATTCAGTTCCCTGGTGATGAACTGTCTGCGAGTAAAACATGAACACCTCATGATTCTATACGTCTTTTCTGATTATTGTTCACATGTTCATTTTTATGTAGAGATTTTAAATATGTCAGATCAGTTTGAGACTCACAGAGATAAACTCCATAGTTGAACTGCTCTTATCTTGTTCCTATCTGAAATCTTGGAAGGAGCATCTGACTAATGTCAGCTCAGACTATGAGGCTTAGCTTTCACAATTAGACAAACTTAAGAGCTGTGACTGGTCTCTTCTCTCTAAAATGAGATCTGATTTCTGTAAGACAGCTCCAAGAGCTCAGACTGTGAGGATAACCTTTCTTATTGAGATGAATCCAAGAAGATTTCAGAATGAGACACAGTCAGAGTACAAGAGCTCCCACAGGACTCACCGTGAGACTGAACCATATGAGGCTGAACCAGGGTTTCTCAGAGGTCACAAAGACGAGTGAGAACACTGTGGAGACCTTTAGTCCGGATCAGTGCTGGTTTTGGTGCTGGTTTTGGTCTCATGGATGAGCCTGAAACAGGATCTTTTTGGGGAGATTAAAAAAATGAGGTATGGTTTGGAGATGATGGCACTGTGTGTTTCAGAAGAAGTCCAAGTCTTAATGCCACGTTTTGAACCGCGGTGCTGGGTGGGCTCAGGCCCAAGCAGTACATCCTGTGTGTGCAGAGCGGCTGGTGTTTGCTTTGGAGCAGCCAGAAGAGAAAGGTCTAATGGCAGTCGCAGCAGCTGCCAGCGGGCACAGGGCATATTACCAGGGGCCCGGCTCCTCAGCTTTCAAACCACACTAAACTTTTAGGAGGCTGTCATGATGCTGACACATTTGGGGCCCGGCCACGCCAAACTTCATCCCCCCCTCCCCTTATCTCAGATTTAATGTTCACACCTCATAAAAACCCAGTTTATTCCTAAAGTTTGATTTTAAAGAGTGAAATCCTTTTTGTCATTTATGGCCGGTGCTGCGGTTTGTGTTGAGGCCTGTGAACCTGTGAACCTGGTTGGTTTCTGAACCAACACAGCCAGCAGCAGAATACAGTGATCACATGGAGACATGTTCCCTCATCAGAAAGAAGGATTTATACACTGACACCAATGAGTCATGGTTCATGAGTTCTCCCATCAGTTCTTTTAGCTTTTCTCTGCTTTGTTCCACAGACATAAGATGAACTTTTGTATCTTTTCATGGCTTGAAGCTTGTTCTTTTCTTAAAATGATCCAGTTGTCAGACAAAGTTCCTTTGTCTTTACAGATGTTACATGGTTTGAAGATACTGAGGTTACAGTACATAATAAATGCACATTTTAAGAAGCAGAGTTTTATTTTCCACATTACTTCTTTTCAAACTTCCAGGGCTGACTGAAACTGATCTAAAGGAAGTTTGGAACCACTGGTGAGAAATTCAAACATCAAGTTAACTGACTTTATTTATTCATTTGTTTATACTTTTTTTTTCCAACATTGGCCTTATTTTTAAATATTTAATTAATTGCACTTTTTTATTTTTATTTTTTTTTTTACCAAATATACAAAGCAGAACCTAAAACCTTATGTAGTGTTTATTAGTGAAAGTTTTCCACTGCAAAAGCTGAAATCTTATCAAGTGTTTTTGTCTTATTTTAAGTAAAAAATTGTCTTATTACTCTTGAAAAGAGCCACATTCAACTGATCAGTCCAGAAAATATCTTGTTTCAACTTACTTAAGGACAAGAACGAGGTCTGAATTACTGTAACAAGTTAAAAAAAAAAAAAAAAAAAAAAGGCTGCTATTGGGATAAGAAATATTTGCTCGAAAATTTGCCTGAAATGATATGCTTTATACAAGTTACTTTTCTCTTGGTTCATTGGCAGATTTTTGTTTTTTTACTTACTGCAAGCAATTCAGACCTCATTTTAGTCTTTAGATTACTCAAAATAATAATGAAAAAGAAATTTAAGAAAAAGTAAGAAATTTGACCAGCACATTTTTCTTTATTTCAGGTTTTACATACTTTTTACTTACTTACTGACTTACTTATTTATTTGTCCATTTATTTTTATTTATTTTTGCAGTGTTAAAACACTCTGCTTAGCTATAGTTTGACCTCTTTTTTAACATTAGAGCCAAAACAGCTCAGATCCTACAGGACATGGACTCCTCTGGACTTTTGAAGGAAGCTATGGGACTCCTTTTTTAGTGGATCGGACTTGGTTAATTCAGCTTGTCCTACAAATGTTGGAGGACTGTTTACAGTGAGGTCTGGAGAACAAGGGTCTTGAACATGGGTCAACACCAGCACCTGGACAGGTGTGCTGCTGCCTCATACGTCTGTGACACGGTGAGTCTCCTGAGTCAGATTCAGCTCTTAGTTTCTCTGCTCCTCTAATGGACTGGTCCATGTGGGTCGGCCTTCCCCTCCCAGCAGCGCTGATCCACTCACATCTTCATCACTTTTTCTTCTTTGTGCCACTTTTGGTGGACCTTTGCAAACATCCATTTATCATCCTTCTCTGATCAGTGTGGTTCACATAGGATAAGTCATCACCTTTCTTCCTCTTTCCTCAGGCAGCAGCTTCAACAGGACAGGTAGAGTCACAGCATAATCCCTCAGGCCACTGACCAAAGTGTGATGACTGATTTTGCACTCCCAGGCTGAGGGCGTTATCTGAGTGGTCAAAAAGTTATTGAGTTAATCTTCAGAAGGATCTTTGTGCAGCAGAAAATATTGTTTTAAAATTGGAAACTCCCATCACGTTGTTTCTCCAAGGCCACCTCACCTCCTGCTTTGTAGAACAGAGGAGCTGCTGGAGTGACAGGCTCCTGACAGAAACTCGGTGGTCAGTGGAAATTCATCAACATGTGATCATAAACACAGAGATAACCAATCACTTGGCTCTGCTAGGTAAAGGACTCTTTCATCAGTGCAGTCTGCTGACTTTGAACACAGGGATGTTAGAGCAGCTTTAATTAAAACCTCCACCTCTGACTTTTCCAGAAAGGTTTTTAAACCTTAAAACAACTCTCTGAATATGGCACTGACAAAACCAAGCAGTGTTTGTGTTGTTTGGCTTTTAGACCATTTGCCTGAAGGCCCTCCTTCATCAGTGCTGCCCCCTGAGGCCATCCTCTACACTGACGCCTGCGCTGTTTGAATCCTCTGTCATTTACATACCAGCACATATCAAACAGGGCTCAGGTTATAGAGGATGACAGGAATTCCCAAAGCTCACCTCAGACAGGCTGACTGACACCTGTATGCACATGTATACATCAAAGATCATCAGTGGTTTGGTATCAGACACAGGGCCAGCCTCAAGTGGACACTGGAGGAACTGCAGTGTTTCACACTTCTGCACTTATTTGTTAAAACCAGTGTCCTGCACTGAAAATAAAAATGGAGTGATACTTATTTTTAAAAGCTAAGATTTTTTTTTTCTTCTAAGTAAATGTCAAAAGGAGAATCCTAAGTAAATTAGGATGAAGTAGTAGCAATTATATATATATATATATATATATATATATATATATATATATATATATATATATATATATATATATATATATATATATATATATATATATATATATATATATATATATATATATATATATATATATATATATATATATATATATATATATATATATATATATATATACATATATTCATTAAATGTCAATCTCTTCATCAGTATTTTCTACTACTAACTAGAGAATAAAACCAAAAATGGTTTCAGCAAAGTCATTTTTGTCATGACAGGGTTTAGTGATCATGAGTGAGGAGAGAACATAGTGGATAAGAGACCCTGCTGAACATTTAGATGTTGAGCAGGGAGAAGGATGGCTACTAAACTAAAGAACTGACGGTTAGCTAGTTGTCACATCAGCCTACAGATACGTCGTAGCACTAGGCTGCTAGTAGTGCTTCATTTAGCGGGCTACCAACATATGGTACAAACTAACAACGCTCGCTCATTGTCATGTTTCAAACTGCACTACGTAACTGTACTGATAAGTACCTTACCTCTTTGTGTTGTATCCAGAAAAAAGTTGACTTGATCAAAGAAAAAACACAAACACAGGCCTGCAATTTTTATGTGTACCTTTTGCTATGTAAATATAATGAAACAACATCACATTAATATTAACAGGGACAAAAGCCCTTTATTTTAACAGTGATCTTTGTTTCACCTTGATGCACTGGAACATGTGTTTCAGGGTTAGGATGTAAGTCACAACCATGTGACGTCACCATCACATGTTCTGTGTTATGGTCTGTGGATGACGTAAAGAACAGTTACAGATCTGGTTGAAGAGACTGGGCTAAGCCTTTTCAAATTTAATTTGAGTCGTGTTTCAAACCTCCTCCTGCGCAGCGTGACTTCTATGTCTTTTCCCCTCAAAGAAGCAATCTGATTCCAATCCTGATAGGCTGAGGATCTGATTAGAGCTGCCAGTCTGAGCGCCCCCTCTGTAGTCCTGGCCCTCTCACAGCTACCTCTCGAGGGACGGCGTCTCTGACCCTCCTCCTGAGTCACCTCTCACTCCTTCTCTCACCAGACTCTGACAGTTTCACTGTTGCAACCCTCAACCTCTGACTCAGTGCTGCAGGCTGGATCAGAGCCTGGTAAACACACCACACCAGCCCTACCTCTGAAACACACACTCTATAGATATTATGCAACTCCCTGGACTTCCTGTTATTGCTCATCTTAAAGTTTTCCTTTATTAAACTTTCTCAACCACTGAAAAATCCACTGCTGCCATGGTGAAATGAAATAATCTTTCCATGAGGGAGCAGATTTAATAATTCTGTTTATATGTACTGCTTTAGCTGATACATGATTCATTCTCCATATAACACTTTGGAGCACATCTATCCGTGCTGAGGCTGAGCTGCCCGTCCTGTTTTCAGTCAGACCGGCTCCTCCGAGGCCCGGGCTTTGACAGCACACGGTGGAGAGCCTGAGCGAGTATCTTTTGCTTCATATGTGCTTCCTTCACCTGCCTGCTTACGCTGTTTTTCCTCAGACCTTTTTCTCCTCCAGCTCTCTACACATTTATTTTCCTATTTTGCATGCCTCTTGCTGAGCTAGCTCCCGCTGTCAGCCGCCTGCTGAGTGATGCATCCCCCTCTATCTCTAAAGCTTCACAGTAATTGCTGTGTAATTGTTTGTCCGGTAATGCGGCATGCTATGCCTGCTCTATCAGCACGTCTGTTGAATTTTTGTTGAAACAATGCGGCGTCAAAGGAAAGCAGAGATCTCTGCCTCGTGGCGAGATACTGTCACAGATTTCCAAACCCAATTATTCAGCTAACCTGGACTCCGCTGAAACACAGAGGAATGATCTTCCCCAGGTGGCGTACGCTTCTCACTTTGTTTGAAGAAAAATAATCTATGTGGAGTGGAGCAGCCTCTGGCAGGGATCCGGCGCAGCCACATTCCACTTTCACATGACCTTCTAACAGACCTGGCCTGGAGCGAGAGCCACAGCGTCCGTCCCTGACTACACCTCCATTTGACCGGCCTGGATGTTTGAAGAGCTGCTTTTCCTTTCCTCCTCCTTCTGCTTCTTTTCACTGTTTACAAGTTTGACTCAACTCCAGACATGCAGTTTGTCTGCTAAACTCATCTGAGTGTATTCACAGTTTTATTTTACAAGGACAGATACACTGACACCCCCACACAGGGAGCCTTAGAGACTGTCTCTGCAGGTTTAAACACAGAACACTTTACTGTTGATGATTTATATCGTTCTGTCTTTAATTTTCTTTATGGATTCTGCTAAGAAGAATGTAAGGACATACATGTTTATCCCCTAGAAACACAAGCTCTAAGCTAAGTTAGTTGACCGTGTCGCTAGAAATCTCAGGCTATCAATTGATGCAGACAGAAAACACCCGAAACATGCATCTTTGACTTCAAAACACCTTAGACACCTTACTGCATTCAGTGAATGCTAAAGCTGCAAGTCAGTTAACTTTAGTAAAGGAGGGTTGTGTGCAGTGGCGTTTTCTCCCGGAGGCCAAGGGAAGCCATGCTTCCTCTCTTTTTTTAGACTGTAGCTGTGATTTAATGAAAATTTTCCTTTTTAACAGTTTCCATACTTCTTCTGTGTTTTGTCACTGTCATCTCTTCCTTATCCCTCTCCTCTAGTTATTGAGCATTTTACGATGTGTAAAACAGCGCCCTCGTAAATGTTCTGTGGCGAATGCGTGGTGAAAATACGATACTGCACGCTGTTGTACGCAAGGAAGCCAAGCAGAGTTGGCGTCCCTTGGTGAAAAAAATCAAGAATGATTAACCAATCAGATGAGGCCGTGGTCATGACACTGCTCATCTGTGATTGACCAAGACTGTGCCAAGGAAAGCCACCCCGTCTTTGGCCTCAAACCAATCAAATCACAGTATCGTCATCATCATCAAGCCACTGAATTAACTCAGGGAGGTTAGCACATTAGCAGTGTGCATGAAGCGGCAGGTTGTGTGTTTGAGTGGGTGGTTGAGTAAATAAATAAGACGTTTAAGCTAAGTCAAGAGGACAATGTAAGTGTGTGAATGAGTGAGTGAGAGTGGGAGAGTGAAAGGGTGTGTGTCCGTGTTCAAAGTAAGTAAAATGAGCGCTCTCTGGGTGATCTAACAGGTCGTTCCATCACATGAAATAGCGATATACAAACTGCAACATAGCCTTTTATGTACCGCACTCACTAATAAGAAATACAGATAACAGGTTTTGTCTCACTTGGCTTCCTCAAAAAAATTCCACGCCACGCCACTGGTTGTGTGTCTTCCTCTGGCAGAGCCATGTGTGTGTGTGTGTGTGTGTGTGTGTGTGTGTGTGTGTGTGTGTGTGTGTGTGTGTGTGTGTGTGTTTGTGTGTGTGTGTTTGTGTGTGTGTGTGTGTGTGTGTGTGTGTGTGTGTGTGTCTGAAGTCTGTGGACAGTTTTTTATGTGATGGAGGGAATGAAGTGACTTGGAAACTGGTTTAAACTTTCACAGGGTTTACATGAGAAACAAACTGTTGATTTCAAGAGGCCAAAATCCAAATGTGAAATGTCTTTCAAAATCTCACAATGGGATGTTATCTGTTACTGAAAACATGAAACAAAATTTAGTGTTTAACTTCATATAAAAACCGTGGGGACAGAAGATGTTCAGTTGCTCCTCTAACGAAGCCAGAAGCATGATGGTCAGTCAAACTGAGTTGAAGTTAGGACGAGGAAAAGAAGCTGTCCCTCAGCCTCCTCACTAACAGTTATAAGTAACCGGCCAGTCCACCAGTCAGCTTCGACTTCATACATGTCTGTTAGTTCAATACTTTAGAAAATAACTATAAATAAATGGCTGAAAACATCAGCTTTTTGAACAGGTGTGTTTTACCCTTTTTCAACCCAACTAGTGCTGCTGATAGTTAAAGCTCTGGCTCCAGGTGCTCAAAACGGACACTTAGCATGCACCAACTCTCTGTCGGGACAGAGCAAAGCATAAACAACATCAGGGGCCCGGGGCAGGACTACAATGACTAATGATCAGAGGTGAAATATAGTCACTGTTAAAAAGGAACGCTGCTGTGCTGTTGGAGCTGCTGCTTGTTGGAGTGTCCTCATTCATGACTTGAATTGGAGGAGAAATTGAAGCAACAGTGCCTTACTTCTCTTATAGATCAGATCTTTAACTTAATCTTTATTTAACAGACTAAACAGCCTCATGTTGTGTATCTTATTTACATAACGTGTCCTTTCAGTCAGGAGAGTCTTATCCACCAGAAAGAGTTATGAACAGATTTAAAGAAAACATACAAAATTAAAGTTTGGAGGTTAGACCCCATCAAGCATCTGGAATAATCATTGTAGGGGGCACAATGACCTCATGAATTGTTAATATCCCTGATGGAGTCCAGACACTGGTGGTGGTGAGAGTCTCTAGAAGGCTGGTTTTTGAAGAGTTGGTGAGGGCTGAGGGGCTGAAGAGCAGAGAAGTGAGCGATGGAGACTGGAAGACAACAAAACATCCCTGCCCTCTTTTAAACGCTCCCAGCGCCATCTTTGATGCCGCCCATCGCCCCAAGCATCCACAGCTGAACCCCCCCCCCCTCCCACACACACACACACACACACACACACACACACACACACACACACACACACACACACACACACACACACACTCCCCAGAACAGCTGCGTCTGCAGTGATGTGCTGACGTTTAATGGTGACGCAGTGATGTGGCTCCAACTTGGCTCGTTGCCAATGGAAAACCGAGCCATTCTTAGGAAGAACATGATCAGAACCGATTAAGCACTTGCACCAAACCAGCACTGGTGGAAGGGGGTATGTGGTTTCTGCTGTTCCTGTTGTTCCAGGTTCTCCTGTCCAGAAAGCCCAGCTGTGCTCTGCCTCTGGTCTTTGTGCTAAGCTAACAGCAGCTGATCTTAGCGTGCAGTGCAGGAGCTCTGTTCCAACAAAACCACCCCTCCTTTTCAAATGTCCATCACCCCCCGGTGTGTAATGAGCAGACTAACCTGAGCACTGATCAGACTTTGTCTAAAAATCAACAAAATATTTCAACAACCTCTGGGCTCCAGTCTTGGCTAAAAAGCTGAACACGTTTCCTCTGATTTCAGCTTTAGATTAGAAAGATGTGTATTTTTTAACTTGTTAAAGTGACTCTGAACAGACACAGAGCAGGACATTTAAAGTTGAAAACTTAATCTGAAAGTCTTATCCTAACACCTTCGTTAGATGTGTAGATAAGGAATCCAGCCAACCAGCCCCAGTCTGGTCTCAGAGTTCCCCTCTGAGGTTTTATGAACGCTCAGAACAACAGAGAGGAGCTGTGAAACCAGCGTCTGAAGCAGGAAATGGAATTACCTTTCTTTTTTTGAACAAATGAAGTTGGCGTGTGTTTGTATTAGGGACTCAGACAGACAGAGCCGTGCAGCACTTTAATATCCCCAATAACACAGGAGAGACGGGGCATCTGTTTGAGAATCCCACATCAAACGGGACGGCGTGTCAGCCCAGGGTCATGCATATATTTCCCTCTTGCTCCACATCCAACAGGAACAAGCAGGCGGGAGACCTGAGGAGAGGAAGGAGGTAGAGCTCTGATGGGGACTAGAACGCAGATACAGAAACACAGTTACTTTATCAGGGTCTGTGCTGGGCTGGGATTCGTCGTGTTTCCAACGAGGACGTTGTTTTCCTCTGAGGGCATCTGGATAAGATTAGGTCCAGCCTGACACTGCAGCCTGTGAAACATGACTCAGGGATGAATGGAGGCTTTTAGACCAGTGTCTGTCTTCCCACACGTTGTTCTGCTATTCTTTATTTGTCCATCACCCAATAAAACACGCGCGGCGTTATCTGATACCCACACGCTCGGCAGGCAAACAAGCCTCTGTCAATCTCTCTGTCTCTCTGCTTCTTTTTTTAAACCTGCTTTTATTGCTGCTTTTCACATAAGATGTTTTTTATGTTGGGCAGAGGAGCCCCAGAAAAACAAGACGTCAGCGGCCGTCTTATTAATCTGAAATCAGCTGTCTGCTCTTTCTGTTCATCACTGCAGGAGAATGTGGTGTGTAAGGTCAGAGGACGCCTGTGTTTTCTCTGCTGAGAGCATGAAACGGAGCATGAAGCAGGGGGAATGTGAGGGGATACAGCAGAATAACAGAAGCCAAGCTGAGACAGAGTTACCTTCAGAGAGGAGCATGCATTCAGAGCCTTTAGTTTGCTGATAGCTCGATGGAAGCTGCTCGGACTCTTATTGGATTGTTGTAGAGCTTCAGACGAGGCCTTTCAACAGCCTTTATCCAGTTACGTCCGGGCCCCTGTCAGTGCTCTGGAGACCTTCTAAACGTGCCTGGATAACAGGAGCAGAGAGGGACTAATGCATGTTAGAGAAGCCACCTTCAGTTAAAGCAAACAGAGCTGACTGATGCTCGGCTGGGCTCTGCTGGGGCAGGATGAGGTGCAGGTCTGAGCTGCATCCCTACGTCCTCAGATCCACCTCACTCAGTAGATACACACCTTTATTATGAGCAAAGACTTCCTGTGGCCAGTTCTTGACACAGGCTGTTTTCCAAACTACCTGTAAATGTAGTATGCAGTGTGCACTGCCTACTGCTTTAAGGTGTGGTCTGACCGTTCTGTTGGCTCTGTTTGTAGCGTGTTTCTCTGGTTTTCAGCATCTAAAACTAATGGATTGTTTTTAATGTTTGACATTATTATAAATGTATAAAACAAACCATGGGTACATCTTGACATCTCAGTTATTCATATAAAAAGAGTCTGACAGATGAAGAGTTTAGCATATATCAATCAGCGGTGGAGGTACAGACACAGAAAGTTAAGTAAAATTAAAGGTAAAATTGAAATGGTTCAAGGTTTATTTTAAATTCATTAATTAATAACAACAGCACTAACAACAACAACAACAACAACAACAACAACAATATTATTATTATTATTAATAATAATAATAATAATAATAATAATAATAATAATAATAATAATAATAATAATAATAATAATCATGATTCAGAGAGAAATGTCAGGGTCCTGTTTTTTTTAATAAAATGTCTGGAAAGGCACTTTAAACAATACCACAACAGAATAATAATATTAGATTTTTAATCTTACACCGAAAACTATATATGGTTCTTTAAAAATAAATCTGGATGGAGTTGATTTTTTTTTTCTTTTCTTTTTTTTTACTGCTGATTGAAAAATAACTTCCATATAAAGCAGATACAGTTTTGAAAAATTAAACAATTGTTTGTATGGGTTCAGTGACTACATAGATGTAAACACTTGGTGACAAGATTTCACAGAGTTTCTTTAACTTGACTTCTATCACACAGACCATCCAATGTTATTTGTTTTTGTAATGCTGACTTATTCCAGAGGATTCCGTTTAATTTAATTCGAAAAACTTTATTTATCCCTGAGAGGCAATTAAAAGCACAAAGAGCAGTAAAAAATGTAAACAACTAAAGACAAGGTGAAAAAACAGACAGTACTGCCCATTAAATTTAAATGTGATGTACTGTTTTAAATGTTAGAATACTAAACAGTGATTCACCCAACCCTGGGTGCTACCTGCATAGACAAGCAGTGTTGGTGCTGTGCATTGTGGGAAGCAGTATGCCAGGTAGACTGAATCAGTAGGACTGCTGGGGTAGGATGAGGTTTGGAAAACCAGATCAGTGACTCCTGTATCTCTGTTTGGTTGCCTCTGTAATTGCCTGCCTGCCTGCTTGTTGCAGTTGCTGCTGCTGTCAACGTTTATTCTGTATTTTCCTGTTGTGAGGGGAAAGCCGAGGTAGTGAATTGACACACTAACACAGAAGCTTGTGTGTGTGTGTGTGTGTGTGTGTGTGTGTGTGTGTGTGTGTGTGTGTGTGTGTGTGTGTGTGTGTGTGGTGTGTGTGTGTGTGTGTGTGTGTGTGTGTGGTGTCCAAGAACCTGGACATTGTTTCCATTCCTCTCCCCAGTCTGAGGCTGGACTGTGCAGCTCTGCTCTGTTTGACAGCGAGCCTCTGTCCCTGCATGGTTTTCAGTTTCATCCCTCTCAGCACATCAGCGACAATTGCTTCCTCCTGTAATTTATAACAGGCAACCTGAAAGAATCCAAGGTGTGAGTCGGTTTGTGTTGGCTCTGAATATGCAGCTCTCTGTTTTCCCCGTCTCTGCTCGCGGCTGGAGCGGCTGCTCGGCGCCCCACCTGGAGCTGTGAGAGCTGTAGTTTCTGAAACCACAGGGAAGGAAGGGATGATGCATTTCTGTAGCACAGAGGGAGGATGGCAGTGGTCCTGTTTGATGACCCCGTGCAGACCTCTAGAGGCAGATAGACCTACAGAGCATGGGAATATGCATTAAAGCGCAGCACCGGCTGCAGCTGATAGCTCATTGGATGGACTGCTCCGTCCACCATCATTAGCCTGGATCCCTTTGGTCGTCTATTTATAATAAGGTTTCCATTCTGAAAACACACTCTGTCTCCCATAAGTTGACGAGGGAAGGGACAAAGGAGAGGCTACGCAGGGAGCTGCTGGAGTGTTGCTAACATGGGGGAAATTATCCAACGGGGACTGCTCACATAAATGGAGCCAGACGTATAAAAGTAGCAGCGGTTTAGTGAGGCCATTTCTTTAAAAGCAGAGCTCAGACAGGGGGAATAAAACCACTCAATTCTTACTGGCTCATACGTACCAACGCTCGCCTTTTAAATTAGCCAGTAAACTGTGTAAAGCCACATCATTATTCGCAACAAAATGGCCTCATTCACAGGCGAGTCAGCCAGGAAGTACTGTTCATAGCGCTGCCCCCATCCTCCCACTGTTTATCATCAGGGAGGTTTTTTCCGCCCTGATTGCTCTGCGTATAGTCTTACAGCTTTTATTTCATCTATTGGAAATGCGCTCATGAGTGGAATTTGTTTTTCTTTGGTTAAATGTCAAAGGAGCTTCACTGTCAGGGGAAGACGTGCACCGTGCCCCGATGAGAAGCGGCGAGGGAGCTGTGTGGGAGGCTGTTTTCACTCCTTTCCTGAGAGGATGAGCCGCCGCATTCTTGATGGAGGTGATGAACCCACGTAGTGGTGACATTCTGTCTAAGTGTGTGTTCCTGCGTGCCTGTGGTGTAATGTTTTGTCTTTGACACGCTGATATGTGAGAGGGAGTGGAGCCCGGCCTGGGTGCAGTGCTGTTTCTGAGGAATATGACCAAACACGGAGACAATACGGGTCAAGTGCTCACAGTTTTTCCTCCCCTTGCATCCTTCAGTGTAACACCTCATAACACTCATTCAGGGACACAGGGATGAGGTTTCCAGCCTCTCCCCCTGCAGTCACGGGAACAGGCCTGAGAGTTGGTAACCAGCTGCAGAATGGGTGCAGGTCAGAGGAAGCATTGAGCCTGACCTTTTTGGTAATCTCTCATTTTTCTGCTGCTTCAGGTCCTGCGACAGCAACGCACAAATGAGCTCTGTGTTTTATTGCTGCTCACAGACGCTTGCAGCATTCAATTAATGTAAAAGTAACAACCTGTGACATTTGCAGCTAATTTTGTAAATGTGTTTCGAGCAGCATGAGAGCTTTTGCAGAATTCTTTGATGTAAACATCCTGTGACGAGGAGGCGTTCAGTTTTAGTGAAACAAGCTTATTACAGCTCTGTTTAAAGCTGAGTTCAATAACCCCAGGTGACACCTGGAAGAAGGTGGGGTTGCAGTAAGACAGGTGAGTCTAATGTTACATTTAGGAATACAAAGATTCAGGGGATGGAAGAATTTATTTTCGTCAAATACTCTGCATTCAAGACCGCACAGACATACGGTCATATATATATATATATATATATATATATATATATATATATATATATATATATATATATATATATATTCAACATGACTAGCTTAAGTAATAAGTGCTGGATAATTGTTGAAATTGTTTATTGACAACAATTCATTTGACAACTAATTGTAAATAACTTATTAATCATAGAAAAATTAAAATATATTAGTAATAAGGGGAAAACTTCAGTTATAAAAATAAAATTGTACATTTTATTTTGGTAATTCAAAATATTATTTGCAGAGACTACAAAGAGTCTGTGAATGAATTGAGTCTCCAGAAATTCAACAGGCTTGCCGATTAAAAATCTGAGGTTGACCTAAAAGATCACAAAGTCTCTGAATGAGTGTGCACAGCTGCATTTAAAGACAGGTAGGAGTGTGAGCACCTGTGAGTTTACAGTCATTTTAAACCAGGGTTTAACTTCAACAGAGTCAACCAGGAAATTTAGTTTTAATGGTATTAAAGCTGATAAATAGAGCTGAACGTGTGCGTGTGTGTGTGTGTGTGTGTGTGTGTGTGTGTGTGTGTGTGTGTGTGTGTGTGTGTGTGTGTGTGTGTACACTAAAAGCTGTCGCCTGGTGTAAACACTGAAAGCAGATGGATGTAATTATGTCTGAACAGTGAAAGCTGAGGAGCTGAGAGGAGGTGAAGAAGAGTTTCAGACGCTGAAGGGTTTGGATGTTTCCTCAGTTTAGTCTCTAAACACACACACAGAGAAAAAAATAGACACTTAAACTGAGATAATAAACTCAGAATCAGGTAAAAGTTAAACAGATGTTACTGCTAAAGTAATAAACCACAGGGCTGGTTTGAAGTCATTACACAGATTTAATGAAGGAATGAACGTAATCCTACACATAACACAGTAACTGAAGATTTCAGGAGGAAAGCATGACAGTTAAAGAGAAAATAATGACACTAGATTTAAAAATAGAATAAAATAAACGCAATCAACAAGGTCAGGAAGATAATGTGCAGAGGTTTGACTGACTGATGGTGAGCTCTGAGGCTTAGAGGAGAGAAAACAGCATCCTTGTGTTCAAACACATTACCAGAGTTAAGATGACAGCCAGGGTTGTCCATGCAAAACCACAATCCATCCTCACAAACCTGGCTTCATTTGATAGTTTTTCCTTCTGGATAGCTTAGAGACCAAACAGAAGCTAATACAATAAAAACAGCGTGCAAATTAATCTAAAGAATGAAACGTTCTGCTCCCGTAACCTCGCTGGGAGTTTGCAGAAAAGACGGACCGGTAACGAAGAAAGTTGCCCTGAAGAAAAAGGAGAAAGAAAACAATGAAACTCGCTCCCAGAGTGGAAATTATTTTATCTTTAAACAGGTCGGAGGCTTCGTATTCTGGGGAAGTATCTCCAAGGTCATGTGATGTTATTACACGAGCCAAATGTGGGGGAATATTCAGAGAAAATAACCGTGTGTGTTTAAATCTGCCGGTGATGGCTTAGAGAGATCTCCACAACGCTGATGATTTATCCTGGCAGCCGTCAGTTACACCTTGCTTTACCTTCCTGGAAAATGATTATTAATCTTTGAGGTTACTTAATACCCCAGGACAACATCCACTAATTAGTTCATTAAAAGGAAACATTCATATTTCTGACACGGCGCTCATTATTCACAGATTATATTTGCATTAACAAGGTAAAAACTCAAATCTCCCCCTCAGGACATCTTAGCTTTTATTCAAAGTGTTCCAGTAATAATAACCATCAATGATAAATATTCATACTTAATTCAACATAACAACTGTGATGGTAAATTCAATAAATTTAAGGCCCAGTCCCAGTCCAGTGAGACTCGTCAGAGAAATGAGCCGGGTGTAAAAGGAGGAAAAAGTCTTAAATCAGCATCTGTTAATACTCGCGGCGGCGGCCGGCCTTCCTGGACTCAGAGGCCCCACAAGCTCTGCCTTTACTTTCAGAATTATGGGACCGGCTGATGAGTAGTTGTGTCGAGTTAGAAAGGTCCTTGGCGAGAGGCCTTGGGCACCACTGCAAGACTATCAGAGTGCAGAGTCATTAGAAATCCCTCATTCTCACTCTGCTGTGTAAACGGCCCGGCGGCCTCCATCCGAGAGCGCCCCGAGGAAGGATCACCTCCGCCAGGCTGAAATTGGATAGCGTACAGAGGAGGGGAGCAGTGGGAGTGGAGCTGAGAGGAAGAAGAAGAAAAAGAAGTTATGTGTTCTTATTTATCGACTTGGCTGCAGCGATCACTAAACCGTTTGGAGGAGTTTTCTCATAAGCACTGCAGACATTAAGGAGGTGACAAGTTACCTTTGCCAAAGCTTTAAAGGACTAAAGAGAGCTGGATTGGAAATGTGTTCAGACCTTAAATACTAACCACAGATCGACTTCTCAGGCAGAATCACTCCTCACACAGCTGACCTCACCCTGACACCAAAACAACACCCAAACAACAGCAGGGCTCGGGTTGAACGTCCGAGCTGAAACCAATGCATCAAACTGACCTCAGCACTACAATTACAGTAACTGCTGTGAGTGTAACACATGTTCATGTTCAGTCATTATGACAGTGAATAATCAGGCTCTCATCCATCATTTCAGTCTCTACATCCAGCTCTTCAGTTTGAAAAGTACAAACATAATATTTAATATCCTGAAACTTCCTCTATCAGTCAGGGCTGACTAAAACTAATTAACATTACATTCACAGCCGGGAACAAGAATGGAATGAAAAAAAAACAACAAAAAAGAAAAATAACAAGTGTAATATAGAGAGGATAAAACAGAAAAAAAACAAAGGTAAAAACAAAACTCTGTTGAATGAGCAGACTTCTCCCTCCCCCTGCACAGCACATTTAAGAGTAATTACAACACATGGAAGGATCTAAATCCCAGGGAACGATGCAGAAATGCTAAAAACCTCTTTATAACCACACTGTAAAATAAACAAAAGGGAAAAACACAGTGTCAGGAGCTCCACTTGAAGGTCTCTCCTGTGTCTCAGTTATATATGAAATATTCATTGTTTCACAGGAGTTAAACAGCAGGTATTTGTGGTAACTCATTCAAAGCGTGACCTTCTCTAAAATCCTCCAGACCTTCCTCCCCTGCTCCTGGATCTAAAGCTCTAAAAATGAAGGTGTTCAAATTTTAATCCCATCATTGTGAATGAACGTGTAAGTTCTTCAATATGCATCACTTCAAGCTTTGAACATTCAATGACTGTCCTCATACAGAGAACGATCATGAAGTCCACATGAGAGAGGAAAGCTCCATAGACTGTACATAGAGTGGACAGCGTGGCTCTGCCGTTTACTATTATACAGTTTTGAAGCCAAAATAACGGGCACTGCCACTGGTAGCTGTTGTGCATTTCTTGGAGAGTGTAATCTTTTCCTGGCTCATCCTCTGGACATATTTTACAATCCCCGAAAAAAATACACAAGAACTTCAGCTGTCAATTTATTTATTTATTTATTTTCAGTATTTATACCACATAAACATACACCAAAGTACTAAAAACTAGAATCGTTGAGTACTGATACCAAAAGCCAGGAACCGAGCATCGATTCTGTATCGTACCCATTCCTACGAATGACAGATTCTGTTTTTAGCTACTGCTAACCACTGTCCCCACATTCAGCTAACATAGCACCAACAGCTCTTTCTGCTTCATATTAGCACTCTGTGAGTCCCTCTCTGAGAAGACGCTGACGCTGGGTTTCAGAGGGAAAATGTTACTTTAAATCTTTCTTTAATAGAGGTGATGAAGCTGTCATTGTTAAATCTGAAACAATATTCAGTCCAGTGGTGAAAAATATACAGGCTGATTGGACTAGCGGTCTCATGCTCCCACCACACAGAGTAAGGCATTAAAGCTCCACTTATAAAAATGATTATAATAAACTGTACAGCTAACAAATAATAAATAAAAACTAATGTTTCCACAATCCTGTAACTTTTATAATCAGAGTGAGCTAACAGCCTGAGAAAACGTTATCAATCAAAATGATTAAATGTTTGACCCTTTTTTCCTCCACCATGAAGGAAACAAGCTGCCTAACAATCCATTTAGTCCCTCTGTTTTTCTGTTTGCCATCATGTGAGATAAAAGTGGACGTTGGTGAAAAAAATATCATCTTTTGCCTGGAGCGTCTGCGAACCAGCCACTGTAAGTAGTGAAACAGAAGCTTAGCCCTGTATTTACCACTGTGTGACACTGATGGTGTCCGTTTGTCAGCTTCACACACTCAAAAAAGGAACATTGGTGTTTGTTCAATCAGCATAAATAAAACATGTGGCTTCTACTAGATTATTTCATGTTCAGTGGTTAAACATGATTAAATCATGTTGTTTCAGCATGATGTGCAAAATTGTTAAAACAACAAGATCACTTTATGTTAACTCAACCTAATTGGTTTAGGTAGGAATCCCATCTGCAACACCTCTCCAGAGCAGGAGGTGGCAGTAATGTGCAATAGGCCTTATTCATCAGAGAGCAGAGCCGGAGGATAACCTGCACTGTAAAAATCTGTCAATCGGTTGAAGTGATATAATTTTTTTATTCAATCCATCTCAATATTTAAGTTAAGGTCTCCAATGTATTTTTGTGGATCATATCAATTTGAAATTCTGTGTTGATACAACTAATAAAAAGAAGTAGTTGGATCAACTTAAATGAATTGCTTCAATTGGTCACACCTAAATAAATTAAGTTCTTTGAAATGAAATTAACAAGTTTAATCAACCCAACTTAATAGGTCAAAGAAATAAAATATTTTAATTCTCCTCAAATCAATATTTTGCATCAATCCAAGTCAAAGTTTTAAGTTGTTTCAACTTAATAATCTGCAAAACCTAAAAGGAAAAACCGTGGGTGAGGAGGCAACATTGTGGATATGAGACTCTGATGCACATTAAGATACCACACAGGGTCAGTGTGTCTGTGCTCCATGGCATGGACCAGCTGCCGGTCTGTGGTCCACTGTGCTGGCTGGCTGGCTGGCTGGCTGGCTGTGCTACACAGCATTGGCTACTTGGCTCTGCTCCACGGCATAGGCTGCTTGTCCTGGCTGCCTGGCCGTCTGTGCTCCACGACAGTGAGGGCTCCAAATAAAATACTCTCAGTAATGGCAATTTGAAAATAACTGAAGGCAAAACCCAGTTTGTCATTTCTGATCATAATTTTAGCCCATCAACACATCTCATTTATTAACATATAAAATATTAAACATGCTAAAAAGTACATGGTCCATGTCACAGGGCACAGACAGCAAGTCCATGCAATGTGAAGCACAGAAAGCTTGTGCCCTTGGCAGGTTAACATCTTAATGTACAGCGGGGTCTTATATCCACTGCATTCCCTCCTCACTCACGGTTTATTGCAAAAAGTTTATTACAGTCAAGGCAACACAATACAATTTAGTTCGATGAACATGGGTTTAATTGTGAACTCTTAGAAAATTTGAGTAAAATCAACTATGTGTATTTGAGTTACAACAACAAACGTTTTTAATTTGAAATAACTTCAATATAACATGTACATCAGGATTAAATAAATTATCTAGATCTAGATAAAGATATTGCGTGCAACTGCTAAAAGTAATAAAATTGGGTAAATTCAACAAAACATTTTTTTCAGTGCAGAGAGCAGACTATGAAACAAAGACTTCAGTCATATGTGACTTTTTGAGGCCGGTTAAAGCACTTACTTATTAAACAGTCTGCCATTTCTCTATGCAGAACCTGTGGTTAACTGCACTTCACTTCACATTCAGGTAGACCTCACACAGAGGAACTGGAGCTGTCTGCATCCCAAAGTGTGCCCTAATGGAGGAAGTGAAAACATGAAACATGATAACAAGCCGCTAGGTGAAGCCACAACACAGGAACAAAACGTGTCAAAGAGAGGACAGTCGTTGACTTCATGCTCGGGTTATTTTAAAGGTCTGTTTTGTTTTTGTTTTGTTTTTTTTCTGGTAGTAATAGGAACTTTTGCGACTCCTGGGATGTGAGGTGAAAAGCTGCAGCAGCACTGACAGTAAAAGCTTCTGGCTTTGGCAAACAGGAGACAGCGCTCTGAGACTCTCTTAAGAAAAAAACAAAACAGGGTGAGATGGAGTGTTAGCTCCTCGTCTCCACGCCTCTTCTCTGCCACAGAATAAGTAACAGCACTCTGCCTCGATGGTTGGTTGTACATGTTCTTTATGTGTGTTTGTGTGTGTGCTGCAGTGTGAGGTGGCATTACGTTGGCGTGAGTGAAGTGGGCCAATCACAGTGGATGAGGGAAGAAGAGGTCTGCTGTACAGGAGGCAACAGACTCAGAGAGCGTGGCACCTCATAAACATCTGTCAGGAAGCCTTGTCTCTGAGAGTCGCCATGTTGAGTGCCCTGCGTGCTCTGTGCTCTACCTCATGGACATACGCAGCAGCAGCCAATGAGGTGTCACGGCCTCCCTCTCGTCCTCCTATCAGCTCCCATCATCAGTGATCTCACACTCACTCTTTCTCAGCCTTGTAACCTTTCTTCTGTATTTTCCTCTGCCATCCAGCTTCTTAACAGGAGCACACATTTAAGCTTCTTCTGAGATTAACCTTACAGCAACCTTCAAAAGATCAACATTTCAGCGTATGCAAAGCCAGCGAGGCGTTTCATGTTATCTGTGCGAGACTCTCTCTGCCTGAGTCCAGACTGGCTCACAGGAATCGTCCTGAAATGGCAGCGAGCCTGGTTAGAGTGCTGTTTAGAGCTCCACTGATCAATATTGTATTATTAATAATGAGCCAAACGACTGTGTACTACTTTGTTTCCAGCAGCAGTAGCCAGCTATTTCCAACAGGAAGCACCAACATCCCCGCAAACCCAAAGCTGACCAGCAGACGGTGTTATTGACGTTCTGGTCAGCATAGTGGAGCTTAAATTAGACAGATCACAGCCATAGATCCCCATCAATAGGAGGAGGAGACTTCAGAGCAGACACTGGATTTACATTTGTCTCAGGGAGTAAGAAAACAGTAAATCTTTAATCAGTCTTGTGTTCGAGGAGATAACTGCTGGCGACACGTTTTACACCTTTATGAGCAGATTATCAACAAATGCCTTGTTTTCACTTCTTTATTAGCGACTGTATAAAAACAACATGGTTAAATCATTAACCATCATGATCTGTGCAGTTGATACCTGGTTGGTCATCTTTTTTAGTCACTTGTGGCTCCAAGAAGCCACACACATCACCAGAATACGGTGGCTGATAGGTATCAGATGAATTGCAACACCACAACACGAAGGAAGTAAAGAGATGAGTTATCCCAACGGACACAGACAAGTAAACGTCTTGTTTTTTAACTTCAGCTTTGATGGATATAGCTCATAAGATGCTATGAGGAAGATCTGTATTAATTGGACTGCAGCGCCACCCTCTGGCCTGGAGTCTTACACTGTGATAAATTACAAATTAAATGAAGATCAGATCAAACAAGTTTTCTTTGTTCAAGACAACTTTTTACTGGATACATCATGCCAAGGCAAGGTATTTATCAGTCCAGTTACATAGAGCTACGGTTTGAAATGTGACATCAAGCAAATGTTATTGCAGCTGGCTACATGTAGTGCTATCAGCAGCCTGGTGCTCCGATGTATCTTCAGGCTAATGTTACAACAGACTAACACTGTCAGTTTGTATGTAGTTTAGTAGCTGTCTATATTTAGCTCAGCTAGCAGCAGCCCGGTGCTCTGAGACATGTCTGTAATGTGTAACGTTAGTGAATCCTGGTCATGTCCTGTCAATCATCTACCAATCAGAGCTAACGTAACCTCACTCTTCATTTTATTGATAGACTCTCAAGTTTGAACAGACCACTGCAGAATAACTGCTGACTGTGGGTTGGAGTCAACATTAGCACAAACAGTTGAGCTCTTTTAGCCTTTACCTGGTGCTCTATCTCTCTCCTGTTTCTCTTTCTTCTGCTCTTCTGTCCTTTTTCTGTCTGACAGTTAGGCTCCAGTGTCCACCATCACTACAACATTAATCACAGAAATCATTTTCAGCAGAGAAAACACTGATCTCTTTTCTCTCTACTAAACCTCATCAGCCAGCGTAGTTTTGTCATAGAGACTCTGACGTGCTGTAAATCAATCCAGTCTTGCTTGACCCAGTCGGGAAGCTAGGCAGAAGCTACAAAGTAGCATTTTTTAATAACCTGTAATTTTGGCTCTGATAATCTCATTTTAAAGTGTGGATTAGGATCAGGCAGATATCTAGAAGGGAGATTTTTTCAAGATCACTTTAAACTCCTCACAGCCCCTTTAAGAATCAGTCATGTCATTGTGTTAGCATCGCAGCTACAATGTGTCTATAACGTTCTGCTGTTCCTGCAATGTGACTTACACTGGAGAATGTTGAGCATGAAGTGCTGTATCGAAAACAAATTCCACCTACTCTGTTGTGTGGCCATTAATAAATGATTCTGATTCTGATAATCATTTAGTGACTCTCACAACTTTTCTGTGTCTGTTGGGGTAATAACCTCTCAACTTCTGTTGTGTTTTTGCTTTTGCATATTGTCTGATACCTACCAGCCACCATACCCCAATACCAAACTCAAAGCTTTGAAAAGAAAAACAGAACACAGCATGAGGTGGCTCCTGCGTCAATACCTTAAAAACAGCAAATATTGTGTGGCCCATTGGCTGAACAGCAGCTTAACACAAACACACAGCCGTTCTACCAGCACCCTCACACCAACACAAACACACAACACAACACACCCCTCTCTTACTCCTCCTCCTCCTCCTCCTCCTCCTTCTCTGAATTTTTTGCATAATTCCTCCTGGTGGAAAGGTTCAGTTTCCTCTTACTAGAAATAATAATAATCAGGTATTGTGAGTGTGTGTGTGTGTGAGGTTCTGCGATGAGGATCTTGAGCAGCATTCCTGATGTCAGCTAGGCTTTTGTGCCCGCAGGCTGTAACTGTGTGTGTGTGTGTGTGTGTGTGTGTGTGTGTGTGTGTGTGTGTGTGTGTGTGTGTTTATTGCTTGTCTCTGAGCTGATCTGATGCTGTGCTTGTGCTTGTGTGTGTGTGTGTGTGTGTGTGTGTGTGTGTGTGTGTGTGTGTGTGTTTGTCTGTCACTCAATTATGTGTAAATGTGTGACTGAGAGTTTATTGGAATCTTTGATGTTTGCATTTCTCTTGGTCTCGTCTGTGTGTGTGTTGGCGACTCTCTGCAAATGTGTGTGTGTGTGTGTGTGTGTGTGTGTGTGTGTGTGTGTGTGTGTGTGTGTGTGTGTGTGTGTGTGTGTCCATGCATATATGTGTGTGTACAGCAGGAATAAAGCACCCCATTGATAAGAACAAGTTCTTCTTGTTAACGTATCAGTGGGGCTGGACCGGAGCCAGCGCTGAAGTCCCAGGGGCGTATTTCTACACAACCCCCCGCTATGACACGGCAGTTACTATTCTGCAACTCCAGACAAACACACACACTGGACGCACATACACATACACACACGTTGGCGGTGAGATAGCCTGGGAATGGAACATGTGTTAACACTCTCTTTCCAAGAGATACATTGAAGAGGACATTGAGCAATGTTTCGTCTTACATCTCTCCAGCGGCCGCCTGTTTTGCACTCGTCTAAAATGCTTCCATGTGCAGCCTCTGCATTCCCTCTACCTTTCTGAGGCATTCAGAGACTCTCCCCGCAGACACATGATACCCAGGGGAAAGCAGATAGTCATGAGAAATACCTGCTAGCTCTTAGCAGTTTCAAATAACAGGCGGGGGAATTTTTGCCATTCCCTTGCTCTTCTTATTCCGCACATGTGCCAAGCTATTGTTTTCTCCTCTTATGCACCGGGGAGACGGAGCCAAGGCTGTTTTATGGCCGTCATAATCACCACCCCTGGGACATAGGGACATCATATCCAATCGGCTGTTGCGGGGCACACCTCGTTGTCAAATAAAAGTGTCTGGATGAAGGTCGCAGGAACAAAGAGGTTCAGTGTGCCGAGTAAGCACCTACAAACCCCGACGTTCCGGCGCGTGCACGCTCTGCCTCTCTTATATTTGTTCAACGGCTGCAGAGCACGGCAGATGCAGAGCAGCCCAGCCGCACACTCACTCTCTGACAGCAGGGACCATCACAGTAAATCTGTGCAGAACCACACGATTAATCACAACAGTGGGTCAAACAAGTGGCTCAGCGTGACGAATGCATGTGGGCAGTGCATGCTGGGAGCTAAAACACAGCGTTTAGACAGAGAATCACATACATCAGGACTGTGTTTGATAGAAAACAGGTCACGGCATTCAAGTGTAAGCCTCATAAAGAGCCGTGTTGTTAACATCTGTTTCAGCAGATAGATGAGGAAATGTGAGGGCGTTCAGGGATGAACACGACCACAATGAGAGACGACGGCTTCAGCTTGCTGCAGCTAAATTTAACGTTGTCATCCTCACTGCGTTTGAAGTGCAATCACATAAAACATTTGCTCGACTTCTCTCACTCTTACCCCCTCAACGCAGGATGTGCTGTGGAAACTCAAGAAGCAGGATTTAAAGATCCCAAACGCACTTTTAAAGACACGGCAGGACGTTTATTTTCCAGATGGCTTTGATAGAAATCATGGCGGTGTCACCACCAGAGCATGCTTTCTATTACTGCGATTGTTTAAAAGCTTTACATGGTAAAGAAAATGCAAAGTGACAATCCAAAAGAGTTCAGACAAAAAGGGGGAGGTCTTACAAATGGAATTGTCCCCCAGGGCAAACCGCATAATATTCATATCAAACCTGATACATCCAGCACCGGAGCTTCTAACCATGCAATCAGAGGCTCTGCCAAGTGAGTGAGTACACCCTGATCAGGCTGAAGATAACCAGGGACTAACAGGGCCACAGAGGCTCCATGAAAGACCCTGTCCCTGTGAACTGTCAGATGAGCGGTTTAGATATTAACTCAGAGCCTTTAATGCCTCCTGTGTTTCAGAGCACCAACATGTCTGTGAACAGAACAGTCTGATCCCACAGCTGATAGAGACTCATGGTTACTGCTTAGAAAGGTTTATAAAGCTGCCGGATCAGCTGTGATGTGCTGAGGAAGACTTCATGTCTGTGTAGGGTCCAGGAAGACACCACAAAGCTGTGTATGTCAGACTGGTGTTGGTGTGGTTGGTTCTCTCCTCTGGTCCAGGCTGAAATATCTCAACTATTGAATGATTGGCTGATCCCATATTGCTGCAACCTTTTCACCTGTTTTAGATCATGGAGATCTTTTTTTTCATGCCCCATCATAGTGTCTCCACGTGGTCCATACTGCCTACCATGCCTCCTTAAGGTTCATAACTAACTATAAACCTCTGACTCATCATTGCAAGTTGTCTGCTTTGGTACTCTTTAATCTATGAGGCAGGTCTTGGTCTGCTCCCCAAATATTTTTTGTTTGTTTGTTTGTTTTCCTCCCTTTTTTTTAATTTTTTTAATTTTTTTATTTTTTTATTTTATCATTCAGAAAAGTGCCAGATCGAACTCTCTGCATTCTCAGGACCTCTTTACACTCTCTGCCCTAAGCTCCTCAAGGAGCTGGAGTCCTTAAATGTTTTAAATCTAAAATGAAAGACATGGAGGCTGGTTCTGTTAGATTCCAGTGTTTCAGCTCGATTCTTTGAAGAACTGATCCTAAAATGTGGTTTTAATCCATAATCTTGTGTTTTGTTGACTGTGCTCTGTCTCTTTTTGTGCTTCCTGTCTGTAACTTTGTGTTTTTGTTGCTGCCTGTCTGGGCCAGGTCTCCCTTAAAAAAGAGGTTTTTAATCTCAATGGGACCAACCAGGTTAGATAAATGTTAAATGAAAAATATAATAATAATCTTAGTCTAAGATGCTCAGTCAGGGGCTCCTTTTCTACTGACACATGGGACTGGTGTCTGTATAACCAGTCATTAGTAGGCGTGTGAAAAAAATATTGACATGGCAATCTGCATGGATGCGATACTTTGATCTGTGTTAAAATATCGGTATTTCAACTCTTAAAATTGATATTTTTGTTAAAATAAGACTTCATATTTTAGTTGGGAGTACAATAAGTCTTGGTTTTGGGTTTGTGTTGTGGATTTCAAGGGTTTGGACTTTGTTGAATTTCTAGAGTTGTTTTTTCTTTGTGATTCCGGTGTTTCTTGTGTTAAACTCAGTAAATCTTGTGTGTTCTGTGTTTCCTGTTTTGTCATCGCTAGTTCTTGTTCCTTGTGGTTCTGGTTTAGTTCTTGTCATCTTTTATTCTCAGTGTTTCTGTGTTTTGGATTTATTAAAACTCTACCCGGAGTTTCCCTGTGTTGTCTTAGCCCCCCTCCCCCCAATTAAAAAAAATAAAAATGAAAAAAAAATTGTCCACTTGCAGCGTGCAAATCTGCCATGAAGTGCGGCCTGACGCATTTCAAAGCCATATTTGTCTGTGTTTTTCAGATGTAAAACCTGTGCCAGCCAATCAGAATGAGTCCCCATCATTTAGACGTTTGAGAACCAAAATCTCTGGCTCCTGGCGTCTGCACGAAATCATAAAACCAGAGTTTTCCAAAATCTTGACATTGGCCGTGTTTTAGGAAAACATCACTTTGAGTGACGTGAAGCTGGGGTTTGGTGTGGAGGACAGGCCTAAACCAAGCTGCAACCTCTGGTCTGGGAATATGAGACAATGCTTAAGTGCTAAAATCTGCTGTTTCTTGTGTGTCCACTTGAGGCTGGCTCCAGAAGTACCCGAAGTCACATGCTCACCAAGACAACAAAGCCATTTCCAAAGCAGAAATTAACCTGTTCACAGCCTGGTTAAAAAAAAAAAAAAAAAAAAAAAGTTTCCTGTCTGAATCACTAATTGTACTATCAGCACAGGGGGTGAATTATTTTCTAGCTCAGCCGTCCAGAGGCTATTAAGATCACAAGTTTGCCCAATCGGAGGCGCGCTCAGGGCCACATGACAGACAGGCGCCCTATGGCTGTATCCGAAGCCTTTGCCACTACCAGTATGGCCGCTTTAGCCAGTGTGATTCATTTTGCGTTTCAGAAACAGGCGGGTGATGCCGCTGAAACTACGTCCATGTTCTATACAGTCTATGGGCTAAACGTATAAAAATCTTTGTGGTTTTCCAAATACCAGGCTACGTGTGGACATGGCCTTTGTCTCGGTGTTTCTTGAGTTTCTTTGTCAGATCATTGTCCGCAGTCGCCTCAGGTGTGTCGCTTGTCTCTCATGTGGGTTCCTTTGGGTAGGTTGTCTAGAGTTTTGGGATTTTGGAGGTGTTTTTGTTGTATTGGATTTTGAGTTCAGTTTATTAAATCTTACGTTTCAATCTGCTTTTGGGTTCTCCTCTTGTTTCATGCTCCTGTGGATTGTGACATTTACAGCAAAAAAACAACAACAACAGAATTTGTTGTTGTTACAGAAAATCACACCTGAAGCGACACACCTGAGGCGACTGCGGACAATGATCTGACAAAGAAACTCAAGAAACACAGAGACAGAGGCCATGTCCACACGTAGCCTGGTATTTGGAAAACCACAAAGATTTTTATACGTTTAGCCCACAACAACAACAGAATTTTTAATTAGTGTTAAAGAAAACTCTTATTTGAATCTTAAAAAAGGCAGTTACCAACCTCATCTGAACAACAGCTAAATATTTCATTAATATCCAAGCTAATTAGAAATTATTTCCAAAAAAAACAAAACGGCCTGTTGTTTGTTGCAGGTTTGGGAGGTTGTAAATATTTATCCACACAAACATCCTCCGTGTTGTGTCTGACAGGCACACTGTGATGACATGAAGCCCCACCTCGCTGCGTGGTGGGATGTGTTGGTAATGTCACGTTGGTCGCCGTATATCACCCTCACATTTTACTTCCTCTAAGCGTTAGCGTTAATATAGCTGCTGGGGGCTGGGACTCGGTCCCCGTCTTTCAGTGCTGTTATTCTGGGCGGTGGGTATTATAAATGAGTGATAAAGAGCAAAGCTATGATGTATTCATCTTAGTGTTAGGTGGCATCAGAGACAGGTGTGCTGGCTCATTCCTACCTTTGCTACGACAGCCCAATTAATCTGCTTGGTGCCGAGTTAAGAGCAGAGGTGGGCTGTGGAAAGAGACAAATGAAAACACCAAAAGAGGAAGTCATGAATTTTACAGTGAACTTTAAGCAGTGAGCGCCTGACCGTGGATACCTCTGTACTTTCTTTGTCCTTGCTCTTTTTCTGTGTTGAACAAGTGCTGCTTTAAAAATACAGGAGCGCAGCAACGTGAGCGGACTGGTCTGCTCCAGAAATAGCTCCAAACCAGGATAGGTGATGCTAGCCTGAGCAGGGGAAGGGAAAGCAGGGAGATATTAGCCATATGTGATTCATTTACAACAGCATGCTTCAATTAATCTGGGCAGGGTGGCAGGCGCCAGGGTTGGGCCCCATGCCACCTGAGCGAGGGAGGAAGAGTGATCTGCCGCTGGGTGAGGGATGAGCCATGAAAGCAGATCCCTCCCGATCGATACGCCTGACATTATAGCTCACACCAAACTCAGCCCCCTCAACTTTCTCCTCCACCCCTTCCTTTCAAGTCTCTTATGGAGCCAGAACACTCACAGTAAGGTTTGGTATTGAAAAAGAAACTTGGCATTGTAGAAAACGTTGAATTGAATCTGGAACAAGAATTGGCATTCTAAAATGTTGAATTGAAACCAAAATACAGACATTAAAAAAGACACTATTTTGATGTTTTTTTAATGTAATGATGTGTTTTTCAAAGCCAATAGTCAGAAAGGTTTTTACACTCTCTGAGTGGAAAAGTCATTGTGTACACATACTTCATAAAACACCACATGCAATAAGAAAGTAAAAGACTGACCCTGTCACACACACATGGATCCTGAAGGCGCCTGTTTGGCAGCTGTTACTACTCTCGGTCGCACCTGTGGCTGTTGAGGAGCTGACTGTACCCGGTGCTATCGGTAATCATCAGGGCAGGTTATTTTGACCTTTTTCCCATCATTTCCACTTAAGTCTCAGATTTTTTTTCAACCTAATTCCAGACATTTCAACTTATTTTCGACATTTCAACGTATATCTCCATCCAAAATGCTCCCTAACCTGCTTCCTTAAAAAACAATCTCCTGGCCTGACCTTAAAAATATCGGCTGAGAGAAACAGACTTACTGGTGGTTTGGGAGTTTGATGTGAACTTGTATCCATTACTGTCCACTCCAAGCCCCGCTAAAAGAGTGTAATATGAATATTGTCATTGAAAAACACATCACAACACAAAGAATCCTCAAAAAAAGTCTTTTTTGATGTTTTTGTTTCTTTTCAGTTCAACATTTTACAATGCCAACTCTTGTTCCAGATTCAATTCAACTTTTTCCACGATGCCAAGTTTCTTTTTCAATACCAAATCTTACTGTGAGTGTTCTGGCTCCTCCTCTCTCTTCCTCTCTGCCTCTTTGTTCTCGGCCTCCGTGGGACTCAAAGACCAGGCCGGTGAAGTCTGAGCGAGGCTCTCTGATTCAACTGCAGTCCCTGAAGCCCCCACAGAGGAGTGGTAATTCTGGTGTAGGCGTCCACCTCGAGACGCCCTCAGGATGTTCTGTGAGCCCGTTCTCTGACCCGAGTGCTGCTGCGGCAGAGAGCGAAAGCGAAGGGAGGGACATGCCGGTGAGGGGCAGAAACCACAGTGACCAGATGGAGCCGCAGATTGTTTTAAAGGGGGATACTGCCTCAGCAAAACCATATGGGGCAAAAACGCTGTTTAGCCAGAGCTCATTTATGAATTTCACAACACAGCCAGCATCGCTGGAGGATCTTGTAAAGTAAAAGATAAAGTACAGACGCTGTCAGCGTGTTCCGGAAAAAGAAAAAAGGAAACCCCAGTAGCCTCATCTGCATCTGTGTGTCTCCAGGGCGTGTTTGTGAAGGCTTTTACTCCCTGTCATGAGCAATAATCCAAAACGAGAGCAGACCAACTCACGCCAGGCTCTAATACCATAACGCATTAAGTTACAGTAAAGCTTGCCAAGCCTAATACTCTGATTGTTAGGAGAAGAAATAAGAGGGAGAAAGACTCTGATGATGATGAATTAACCAGAGGAGAGATATGTATATGAATCTGAGGATGAAGAATATTAAATTACAACACGTAAGAGGAAAAGACAAGCGCTGGCATCAGAGGATTAAAGCGTGTAGCTTTGTGCTGTAATTATTCTGTTAGCTCTCTGTTTGCTAAGCTCCTTCACCTGGCTTCTGATGTAATCTGGATTTATCCAAATTCCTGCCTCATGCATCAGGGGGATTTTTCACACTGAGAAACAACAGGGGAGGGCAGGAACATGCAACACACGCCTTTCAAGCAGACACTGTGATGTGTGCTCTCAGGCCACGCTGTGAGCTGAAACGTCTCGTTTCTTCCCAGGCAATCCAAACTTTCTCAAGGAAAGAGAGGCTGGAAAGTATTTCATCTGTTAGTGAAGACTCAGGAGAGAACCAGGACCTCTGCGCCCCCTGCGGTGTGTCTGTTTGGGATAATGAAAAAATGAGATAATAATAATAATAACTCTGATAACAGTGATTATCTCTTTACTTTATTCACCGCTGAGTAAATAGGAAGGGTTTAGAATCATACCCCGCTATACGAAGCTTCATTATATGCCCTGCATTGTAATTATCTCTAATTAAAATCGAGTAATTAATAAGTGTCTCTGGTCATGTGAGTGTAAATTGTTGTGAGACACTCTGCACTTGGCACCGTTTGGAAATCATGCAATAATAAATCAGCTGCAGGCAGAAGCTGTCAGAGAGGGAAGGGTTCAGGGGACCGTGGTGTTTTGGTGTTTCAGGGCTTAGTTAATTAGTTGGAGGGGAAAGCTGAAGATAAACACAGATTGTCATTCAAGCAGCGGCTGAGCCTTTAAACAGCTGTCCACAGCTGTGAGGGCCTGATCAAATCAAGCTGCTGCTGCACACACAGAGCCGTGCACTGCGGAGGCAGACGCCGCGTCTCTTACTCTTCACGCTGAACAATATGTCGTTTGGCGTCTTCTCTTCTCATTTCACGTTGGTTCCTTTGTTGAGTCGTGCTCATGTTTTTATCCTGAACTGTTTCAAATGATGCTTCTCAGAAAAATCCTAATAGGATATGAATGAACAGCTCGAAACTTTAACTTCATCTAATTAAATATGAAAAAATAAATAAATAAAACGCAAACTAACAAAAAATACACAGTGAGGGTAAAATGCTCTTTCAGTTCACGGGAGGAGTTAGAGCTGGATATGAAATATATTTTAATGTCTGTACATTGACAGTGGGGATGAACACGACCATCAGTGACATGTTAACTTCAGAAAAAAGGTGAAAAAAAGTTCAGTAATAAATGTGTGAATTTGACTCATAGGGAGCTGATTGAACTCAGATAACGTTTGACATCACTTAAAACAGAGTTAAATTTACTCTATGTGTAAAACTATTTAACGCTGTAACTCTTTAAAGAGCTCATCACTAAACTTAGATTAAAATCCACACTTGAAACTGTTTGAATATTCACATTTATCTGTAGAAGTTTACAGTGATTGCATGTATTACCTCTAAGCACAGTGTCATATAATTAGTTTAACAAACCATAACAGTTATAATAAACTGCTGTTAGCATACTGCTAGCCTGCTCAGTGTTAGTTTATTTGACAGCTTACTGTCCAACCAGTATTCATTTGCTATTTACCCAGCCGACACAGTGTGTGACTTATGATGTGAGTCTTATGTCATCTTATGTTTAAATCTATCAGTCATCAAGAGTCTCAGCCATGGAGCAGGAGAAAACTACTGTTTCAGTGATGTGTAGCTGTTCTGTTACACTCCCTGGTTGTATGTAACATTAAAAACTCTTTAAAAGACCAGTTCATGCCCCAGAGCCCTGTTTCCACCAGCTGGTCTGGTTTGTTTCCACAGCCAACCGTGCCTCTTGGTAGGGTGGCGCATAAATTGGTTGCTGATAGCCACATCAGCTACAACGGCATAGGAGTGTACCTGCTAAAAAATCCAATGAAGAAGGAAAAAGTGACACAGTTTGGATTTTACAGCAGTTATACATTGCTTGGTGATGCCATTTTCCAAACAAATAGAAAGTTCTCCTCCAAAAGTCGAATGGAGATTTAAACACCATATGTGTCTGCAGTCTGTCCCTGCTCTGTCCTATTTTTACCAGGCACTGAGCTGTGATGCATAAGTTCAGCGTAGGGAAGATCGAGCGGGACAGGAAGTCATGACCGGAAACTACCTAAAACACTGGTGACTTTCAAAATAAAACATTTGGTTTTATGTTGACTACGACGACAGACAGACTTAATGAGCGGAGCCAGACCAGGAGTCAACAGGTTTTAGGTTTTACAGCCCAACATGAATGAAGAGAGACTGATCAATAGAGTGGGAAGAGCAGGAACTCCTCGGTCTGTGACTCCAGCTGTCTGTCAGTCATAAAGCTTGTCGGACTGAACACAGCCGGTGTGAGTTTACAAATGTAGTCAGCACGCAACAAAACGGTGTTGCACTGCAGATGTATCTGGCTGATTTGAGGCCTTATGTGTTGTTCTTTATTACCGCTGCTACACAGGAAGTGGTGATTCTTTCCACCAATCAGCAGACTGCAGTGTTTTCAGCTCCACCTTCTCGGGCTGGATCAGTATGTCTGGCACCCCAACAAATGGGAACCAAAAAGTGGGACGGTACAGGTCGGTGATTTGGGGAACCTGACCCGGTTTCAGTCAAAAGTACCGAGACAAACTGAACTAAACCACTTGGTTGAAACGGGGCTCATGACTACCGGATCACCTGTTCCACGAGCATTTTTAATACAGCATTTCTACGTTTTCATTGGTTAGAATGGAAATGGTTTGACCCCTCCATGGTTCATGTTTATGTCAAACTCATTGTTTTATTTTCAGTGTTAAACTGATGGCATGTCTCATAGAAACTTGATTTCTTTAAGACTGACCAGAAAAAGAAGCTCTATGTTTGTTTCTGGGTCCTACTTGTGAAATAGTGAATGTCTTGGTGAGCCTGTGAAACAGGTTTTAGTTTGTAGAAGAACAACATTTTAAGGCTGAAAATGCTGAAAGTGAAGGAATAATGGACCCAACCCAGAGAAAGAAGCACTTTTTGTCGCCAAATTGGATTTTCCTGCTAATTTCCTTCCCTTCTAATCATCTTGTGACCCTAAGATTCCTCCCCTGACCCCTTGTTGGGGTTCTGACCCCAGGTTGGGAACCACTGAACTTTGTCCGTGGTAAATGTAAACATGCTCTGCTGATCAGCAGAATAACGAGCTGTTGGAGACGGCCTTTTCTCTGATCTGAGAGGCAGATGATGCTACCCTCCTGGACTAATGAAGTCCGTGTTGTGATGGTGTCTTCATTCTGTCCTTGCCCCTCCCTCCATTGAAGCCGGTAAAGACTCAGACGTGATTGGACTTGTCTTCTAATCTGACTCACATGTTTTTCTGCGTGACTGATACTGATACGGCCTGTGTGTCATTCCAGTGGTCATCATGGATCCACTGTGATGAGTCCTGAATCAGGGTCTGGCTAAATGTTGGTTCATCTCCGTCTCTGGTGACTCATGGATCTACAGTATTTGTACAGTTTAGCCTGCGAGGCAGGAGCGGCCCTGAGCCTCCCGTCCACCCACCCAGAAGACTTCCTCTGCACTCCAGTCAGAGGGGGAAATTTAGCCCAGATGTGACTTCAAACAAAAGAAAAGCTGCAGGGATTGGAGGTGGGATCAGGCCCATCTTTGGCGTGACCCCGAGACCTGCTCCTTCCTGGCATCTGTCTGTTTTTCCCCTCCTCTGTTCTTTCTCTGGTGATCTCTTGTAAGTTCTCGTCTCACGGGTCCTTTTACTTTTCCTCCTAAGCAGCGGGCTGTCTCACATCAGTCAGGGCCGTGTCGTCCTTTCATTGTCTGTGCAGTTACCCAGCGATGTACGACAGGAAAGCCTGTGCAGCTCAACATTTTCTCCAAAAAAGGTGAATTTCATGGTGTTCGCAGAAAAAACACACTCCTCAGCCCCTTACTACCTAAAACAACCATAGTGAAGACTTTTCTCTGTCTGACTGTGTTTTCTCATAGAAATCTGAGAAAAATACTCCAAACATCATGTTTCCAGAAGAAGCTGGAGTGAAGATTTAGCTGGGGAATGATAATACTTTGTGGGGTTATTTTAGGATCACCGCACAACAATCACAAGAGCTTCTTTTTCATCTCTGGCGTAATTAAAGAGAGAGGAACATTTTGTATTTTTGTTCATGACCAATAAATAAAAGACCTCTTTTCTCTTACACAAACGGAGATTTCACCCATTCACCCATTCACACACACACACACACACACACACACACACACACACACACACACACACACACACACACACACACACACACACACACACACACACACACACACACACACACACTCAGAGCCAGAGGTCTATTCTGGTCTATTCCATCTGAAGTCGCTCTAACATCCTGAACCGAGCAGAGATGTGACGGAAACTAGGAGTGACAGCACTTGACCCGGACCCAGTGCTTCCCTTCAGTGCCTAACATTACCATTACTTTCAAGTCACAGAGCGTATGTTCCAGAAACACACACGCAGCCATGCTAACAGCTGTGCTAACGTCAGCATGCTAACACAGCCATGCTAAGTGACAGGCGACCTGTTTGTTTCTCACGCTGTCTGTTGCTCTGAGCGGGACGTTGATGTGAGGAGCGGTTGTGACGTCAGAAAATAACACTGGATTTCTTCAAACCTTATTTTATGGAATAAAAATGTGGTTTGCTCTTTTTCCCAGCCTTTAGGGAAGCTCATCACGTCTCACATGAACACTTTCAACCACTCCGTGACGTCAGTGTCCCTTTTATATTTGAACAGAGGAGGATTAAGGCCATGTTAGATGAAAAAAAGGGAATTTATGAGAGTAGTCCTATAAATTTAAGAGAATGAAGGTGTAAATGTATCAATAACTCATCCACACCTCTCTATAATCACAGCCAGGTAGACTGAAAGAACAAACATGTTTCCCTCTGAACGAGCCATGCTCAGTGCTGGGGAATTGAGCATCTCTTGTTTGAATGAAACGTCTGCAAATTGCAGCACAGATAATAAAAATAAAATCAGATACAGAAAAATGAGGGAGAGGAGCGGCCTCATCAAAATCATTTTACACACATGATCTCGCAACTTTTCGGATCACATTTCTGATATGATAGCCTTTAGCTACAGACTACCACAATGAGATGATTTTCTTAAATTTAGGACATACTTTTGTGAATTAGTGACTTCATTTCTAAGAATAAATAGAGAAGAATAATTCTTTTTTTGTCCACCAAGGTAGGAAATCAAGTTTGGCATACCCGCACAAGAGAAAGACAGCACTGAAATACCAACATTGTCTTACATAAAAAAAAAGAAAAAAAAGAAAACAAAAACTTATATCAGACACAAAATCAAATTAAGTTTAAACTAGATCCAGACAAATAAGTAAAAACATGGCATTAAAACAATTCAGATCATTTTCAAATTTGAGTTGGTATTATTGTAATTTTATCCCAAAGGTTATGAATTTTTTTTTTTAATTTTACAACTTTAAACTGTTGAATTAACAGCCTATTTTTTTCAAATTAACACATTTCTTTTTGTAAATTTCGTTTTTATTCTCATAGATGTATATCTTCTTTTTTCTAAGTGTATAACTGTGTTCTTAATAATTTACAACTCAAATTCTGTGACTTTCCTTGTAAATTTGCAACTTTTTGTATTCTCATAATTTACATCATAAACTCCTTGCAGTTACAGCTTAATTGTTGTAAATTAACGACTACACTGAATTTTTGTTTTTATTCTTCTATACATATATATATATATATATATATATATATATATATATATATATATATATATATATATATATATATATATATATATATATATATATATATATTTTATATAAATATACACACACACACACACACACACTCACACACACATATATGTGTGTGAGTGTGTGTGTGTGTGTGTGTGTGTGTGTGTCGTGTTTTTGTGTGTGTGTGCGTGTGCGTGTGCGTGTGTGTGTGTGTGTGTAAAACTTTATTTTGTAAATTAATGACTGCATTCTTGTTTATTTACAACTTAATACTTAAAAACCTATGACTACATGCTTGTTAATTTGTAACTTTACTCTTGTAATTTTACAACTTTTGTCTTGCAAATTTTTAATTTTATTTTCATAAGTCCATTCCTTTCTTCTCATAAATTTCTGAGACAATTCTCACAAAAAATGAGGAATAAAGAATATCAGCAAAAATAGTTGCTAAAATATAACATATATAAATAAATAAATATACCGTCTACTATATATATTAAGACAAAATTTTAAAACAACTACACGACTAATTACAAAAATAACTTGTAAATATATAACTTGTTAACTTGTGACTTTATTCCTGTAAATGTACTTTAACGTGGCCCTTATCCTCTGTCTTATATTTCTGTTCCTCTTATTGTTTTTCTTTCCGACTCCAGCTCAGGAATGTATAATGCAGTCTGTGAGTATTGGGTTATCAGATAGAGTGTTTCTTCCTTCAGTCCAGGGGTTGAGAAACTTCTAAGTAGAGCAGTTTCTGTTCAGGTCCTCACAGCTCGGGTCCAGTGTTTCCCCAACCAGCAGGGCTTATCCTCCAGGCCTGGTGTCTGAGAGTGGTGCCGTCCTGGTGTAACAGCTAAAGCTGGTTTTGTAACTGACATGAAGCTGTGTGGTTAGGGAGTCTCTACACGTGTGTGCCATGTAAAACTGTTTGCTGAGCTCGCCTAAAACCAAAGTGTTGATGAGGAATGAAGTCAGCCCTTCTGAAGGTGGATGATGGATTGTTTTTCATGGCAGAGAGCAGCACACGTCAGCACAACATGGCCACCACCTATCTCCACGTTGCTAAGCAGTTGTCTGTGCTCCTAAATCTGAGGAGGACGAGGATGACATGGCAGCAGTGTGTCAGGAGCAGCCGTGATCCACAGTCCTTTCTTTCTGTGCTCTCTGCACTCATTTCAAACCTCTCCACCGCTGGGTTTCCTCCTTTTATTCCTCCTTTTATTCCTCCTCTCCCCCTCTCTGCCTGCTCCTCTCCCCGTCTCTCCCTCAGCAGAACTACAGGGGCTTGCTTGTTGTCAAGTCAGTGTTTTTACAGGCTGGCATTAGCACAGGGCAGCATTCAGCCCGGACGCTGCATTCACTCCTCCTCCCTATAATTCACGGGCTCAGAGGACAGCGTGCTGCCTTCGCTGCTGCTCGTGAAATGACCCTGATTTAACATTCACAGCCCTTTGACCAAACGACAGACCGTTTTACTCTTTTTATAAAGGCGACTCGGAGCTCCATTAATACAGCTGGTGTTTTTAAATGTTAGCTATCACGGCCTGTACAGTGCAGGGATGATAAAACACAGCTGAATGCGAGCTTGTTTTCTCAGAAATGATATTTTCTGACTTTAAGGTGGGGAGGAAATGTTGGGTGTACCTCAGATTAGCTGGTTTTGTTTCATTGTGTGGATTAAACTGTGTTCCCTACTCATGTTGTGTTTTTTTCAGGGACTACTTTATGTTCGGTGTATTATTTGTCCCACGTCTGTCAATCATCCGTCTGTGCTCAGGCAAAGCAGCAAAGGCAGTTGAAAAGTGACAGAAATAAAGAATTTTGGTCTCGAGGCTCAGGAGATGGTGCAGTCCTCCTCTTCCTCCCTCCTCTCCCTCCTCTCCCTCCTCTCCCTCCTCTCCCTCGTCTCCTCGCAGCTCGCTCCATGAACAGAATATACAGTATGTTGTTGGCTGACTCGCTCGCTCAGCTGCACAAATATGCATTCCTCTTCTGGGAGCCCTGCTGTGACATTAGATGCATGTAGATTGATAATCAGCGGTGGTAAACATAATTACACCGCCTCGGAAATTAATGAACGCATTGATCGCCCACTCTAAACATTATCAGCAGTTTTTTCTTCTTCTTGGAGCCCCTCAAACCTTTGGGGAGGGCCTGGATCATATCTCTGCTCCAGTGATTTGCAGTGTTACCCTGAATCCCTGCAGTTTGCTCCTACAAAGATCTTGCCAATCCTTGTGGGGAGGTTTGGAAACACTGATGTTGTTGGCACCTTTGAAGTGCCTTTCAGTGTCCAGATGTAAATTTATGTAAGGAGAAATGTGATAAGCTAATGACGTCTCCAGGGACTGGATGGGATATAACCGAGGGATAAACATTCCTGCATATGAGAGGACTTGTTTCCCCTTTGCTCTCCTTTTTACTGCGTTCGGGGGCTGAACAGGAGCAGATGGACAGAGCAGGCTTTGATGTGCTCTGGGGTCATGTGTATCTACAGTTTTATCAAGGTACACAAGCGTGCAGAGTAAATATGCCACGCCAAAACTCTGGGAAGGTCTCTGGGCAGAGCAGAGAAGGGGAATTTCCACTTTGAGATTCAGGCCAGGGTGCAGACTGAAATATTTTGCTGCATTTGTGCAACATAGACCTGACCTATATACAGTTTAACCACAGCAAATGCTAAGATCAGATAGATGGTTTAAACTGTGCTTACATAAGCTCTAAACCTGGGTGTCCTCATACTCTAATCTGATAAAAATATTTCCATGAGTCTGAACAAAGTCACATGAAAATGTGAATAATGGATCCAGGATATTTGCCGAAGCCTCCCCCTTTTTTTAACTCATTTGAGCGTCTGTCATTTCATCCCCATCTGCGCGCCAGAGAAAGACATCCGTTAATGCTGCAGCCACTGGGAGCAGAGCACACCACTGCAAAACACGTCCATCAAGGAGCAAATAAAAATAGGCTGTTTCCTCCAAATTCACTCAATCAATAATTCATGCTGTGCGACAGAAGCTTGATGTATGAAGGAATTAAACGTTGTGGACTGGGCCTCGCAACTGACGTCCATCTCTGGGACGTGGAAGCTGAAATCAAACATGAGAGGCAAACGCTGAGAACGAACACACGCAGAGACGACGTATTAGAGGAGTTTAAACTGCCTGATGGGACTGAACAGCCCTGCTGAAATCATGTGTTGGAGAGTTTATGAGTTAGACACTGTATGTAGGAGCAGGTCTCTGCAGGCCAATGAGCTGCGTTCACACTGTGCAGCAAACCCAGAGGAAAGGATCAAAGGCAGATGTGCAGCTGCTGACCTGAGAGGGTCTGCTGACTCCCCTCTCTGCGCCTCCCTGACCCCACAGCCCAGGCTGGAAACTACAGAGCAGAGCATGGAAACATGACAGGTTGAGGAGTTTTTAAGACACACTGAAATTTGATTTGTCCTCTTGGTTTTCGGGGATAAACATTCCATTTCCTGCTCGGGGACGTACAAATGTAGCAATGCTTTTGTGACTGAATGTATCCCCAAACTTTGAGAAAGATCATATGAGTCCAGTGGTGTAGTATGCTGCACAACGTTGTAATTGGAAATACGAAAGATTTGGGGATTTTGAGACAGAGCCTGTCGAAACTCAAGAGTAAAGTTACAAGAATGAATTTTCAAACCATTAAATGAATAAAATTGTATATTTGTGAGAACAGAGTCATCACTTTGAGTTAACCGGTCTGTTTATGTGTTGTTGGAAAAGCAGCCTGAATAAACACACTTCTGTTTGTCCTCAGGTTTGAACTTTAACTCCACAAACTAACGCTCCTCATTTTGAAGTATTCAGAGTGGGAGCAGATTATAAATGGGCTTGTTTTCATTTTGTTTGTTCAGTTATGGTTGAAATTCTTTATAAGGGTGGAATCCTGTGGCTGGGCAGATGTTTTCACCCAAAGAGGTTTAACAGTTTTTTGACAGCTGTATGCTGAAGCAGCATGGTGCTGGGAGGGTGAACAAAATTCTTTAGTTGTATCAGACAAGCAGAATGTTTGTTACTAAAAAATAAACAGACCGATCATTGGGAGGAGAAAAGAAAACATGCAGTTGCACTTATCTAGAAGGAGCAGCAAACAGCAGTGTGTCAACTATTGTCCAGGTGTAGCGCCTCAGGGGCTTAAAGCATCAGCTTGGCCTCTACATGCAGCTCATCTGGAGCTCATCGCTGCCCAAGACATTGTTCAAGAAAACTGTTAGAAGTAAATTTACAGAAAGGTTCCATTGAGGAAAAAAAAGTGGACACTATGGGCTCTAATTTCGTAAACCAGGCGCAAGCGCAGGCGCACCTGCCCTGCGCGCCGGCCTTTGCCACGCGGACAGGGCATGACCGGCGCACTTTGCAAGTTTCCTGCAGTGCCAAGAGAGGCGCAGTCAAGGCGCAGAGGAGCGCAGCCACGCCTCCCTGCCATGAGCAGGTTTAACACAGCCGAGCGCTGTTTTCACCAATCAAATGAGCGCCTCTCCTTGCCTTTAAATGCGCTGCGGCCAAGGCGCAGTGTCTGATTGGTCTGACTGATCCCTGCCACCGCGGAAAGTGTGCTGGAAAGACCCGCCCCCTATGCTGTGCCACGAAATTGGAGGCCAAAGTGATAATGTCAGAATAATAATAATATGAATAAGAATAATGCAGACTGAAAATTTAAATACAGCCAACTGTTAAAAGAAGAGTCATGAAGGCAGCTAATGTTTGCTAATGTCACATTCACAGGGACAGAGGTTTAGGAATATCAGCTGAGGCTGAGATCAGATCAGACTTAACTGATACCCAGGGGGGATTAGTTTGCATACAGCAAGTGAGAAGTTAAAGGGCAGGGCAGTGAAACACAAAGACAGTACAATAAACCAAGCCAATTTAAACAATGATACAGAAAAATAAAATAAAGTGTGAGAAACTGACGCAGATTTGACAAGTAACAACAACACAACTATTTTTTTTTTCAAAAGTATATATATGAGTGCACGAGTGTGTGTGTGTGTGTGTGTGTGTGTGTGTGTGTGTGTGTGTGTGTGTGTGTGTGTGTGTGTGTGAGCCAAAATTGTAAAATAAAAAAAAAAAAAAAAAGAAAAAATATTAACAAAAGATAATTATTTTTTTAAAAATCAATTGAAACCCTATAACTGTTACTTTTGGGCTCAGCGTTGTTAAATCTTGGGTTTTATCTTTTTTTTTTTTTTTTTTTTTTTACATTTTGGGCTGAGTGGTTTTATTACATTAAAACCAGCCTTTACATTTCAGGATTTATTACATTTTTAAATTATATTTCTGGTTGTATCATATCATATATCGCTAACAGGGCCAGGGTGGGTTTTGTTTTTAGAGCCTGTGTTGGTCTGTGTCTTCTTAAAGCTCCAGGAGCCGCTCCCTAACTGTGAGCCCAGTCTGTGGAGTGTCACTTCCAGGTTGAGCCTGATGAATGTATGGAGGGTGATTGGCTGTTTCGTGAACTCACCAAACGGTACACGCTGGCAAACGTGTGTGAGCGCGCGCGGTTGTGCGCGCGTGGTTGAACAGAGTGGGCAGCGCACGGGGCTCTGCTGAATCAGTGTTAGAGCGAGGGGGCAGTGGAGTCAGATGAAATGACTTTGGCTGAGTCTAAATGCTTCAAATCACCGGGAGAAAGTACGGGAAGCGAGGAGGAGACTTTCCTTTCCACTCGGGGCTAATTACCCTGCTGTAACCTAATTAAAAACACACCCTCGGAAGAGGAGCTGGGGCCAGTGGTCCTCTGAAAATCTTCCTGCAGGCCACAAACATTCGCACTAAACTAAAGCTAATAAGCTTCTCCAGGGACTCTCCGTGACCCCGAGGAGACAGGCGCGCAGAAACGAACCCGGGGAACATTAAAAGACTCTGGCCTGTGGTGATTTTTCATAAGAATGTGACTCCAGGCCGATTTCCTGGATTTTGTGATTAAAATGCAAATGAAAGCGCAGACTCGGTCGCGGGGGGAGCAGGTAGGCCGGGCATATAGCATGTAGGATTGAAGAGCGTGGAGAGACAAACTATTTTCTGCAGTGTGAGGGCAGCAGCAGGGAGGATCTGTGGCTTAGAGCCATCACGGAGCTGCTGGAGGAGATGCATTCTTTATTCTGAGGAGGGGAGGAGTGACAGAGAGAGAGGGAGAGACAGAGGGAGAGGGGTGAACAGAGCACACACGTCGCACTATCAAGTGAATCCATCTAAGAAAACAACTCGCAGGGAGTCCGGCTCGGAGCTGCGTAGGCGCTGAAGGCAGATCTGAGCCCTCGACCGTAGAGCGCGCAGGACGGACGCAGCTGGCCGTCATGGCCCGTGGCGGATCCGGCGGCCGACACTTTGACGAGTGCGTGCTCACCGTTCTCTCAGACTATGGGAGGGAGAAAAGCGGGCTCTTCGATCACCCTGCCGCCACTCTCCGCGCTGCTCATGCGCTGCAGACGGTTTAATCCAAGCGGGGGAGCTCTGTGATCAGCGCCCGGGAGGCAGCTAGAGAGGAAAGGAGGCAAAAAGTGGCGGACAGCGCAGAGCCACACGGGAAAATATGCTGTTCCGACGACTAACCTGGCTCACGCTGATCGGAACTGACTCGCAGCAGCTTTGCCGAACGGAGCTTTACGCACGGAGTTAGAGCAGGAGCGGATGAAGGACGGAGGCTCGGAGGAAGAGGAAAGTTGACCGTGGAAGCTGCTTGTAATGGATAAAGGCTCGACAAAGGTAGAGTGGGTGCGTCTTAATAAGACAGGGGACCGCTGTGGGGACACACTGAGGGGACACGGGTCTGAGGGACGATAAACACTTTTCATTGTGGAGGAATTTTTCATACAGATATCCCTTTCCCCCTCAGAGAGCAGAAACCATGCCCTCACCGAGCATGTCTGCATCCTGACTTAATAAGTTTGACTGTAACGCTGCTGAATGTGTCTCCGTGTTCATGTTTATCTATTTGAAGCAAAAAGCTCTCTGCTCCACATTTCACCCCGGAGAAAACCTGACTTTTTTTTAGGGGGTGGAGGTGGGTAGAGGGGGGGCTTTCTCTCCGTGCACTGCACGGTTTTCAATTCTCCTTTGAAATAATTCATTCAGATGAACAACGCTCTCTGCGCCGGCTTTGAAGTCTACCTGATCCGCCTCTTATCGCCTCTTAAAGACCCTATCCATGTGAAACTTTTAATTGCGTTTCTGTCGCTAAATCCAGTCCTAATCGGATTGTCCTGGCTGCATATCAGAGTGTTCATCTGGCGGTGAGAAACTGTGCTCCCTCATCTGGAAATCAAATAAAAAAAGAAAGAAAAAAACCCACTTTGATTACTCTCCCTCCTTTTTCTCCTCCACCCCTCATTAATCAGGTTTGCTGTTTTTCAGCTGATCATCCCGACTCTTCGCCTGTTTCCAGTGAATATTTGGATTCTCGGTGAGGTTTTATTTATGCAGCTATAATAATCTTGATGCTGCTGCCTTCTGCTGTTGATTCGGCTGCTGTGACAGCACATTTTATCGCCTCCTGCTTGCTTATACCGCTGGAAGCTTATTTGATTAAATTTAGCTCTTTCAATTTAGAAAAGTAGATCACAGATGTGTGTCAGAGAATTGTTTCTGCGTCTCTGCTACAAAGAGCTTGTGCTCGCCAACAGCCACACAGGGGAATTTAAAGCAGCAGGGCTATGGTGTGTTTCCTTTCTTACTTTATTTATTTGACTTCTCTTTCTCCCTTCATGGCTGGCAGATTAAAAAAAAAAACACATAATTTTGTTTTTTAAATATCCAATCTCCCAATGTTTCCATGGCTTCTCTTTTTTTTTTTCCTTGACAAATCTCTCAGGACACCTTAATCAGTGCTCACGGCCATTCCTGTGCTCCACATTTCACCCGGGGTTGTGTGTCATCCAGCATCGACACAGGGTGGAGCTTCAGTTAGGCTGAAAGCCACCGGTGACAAGCGCTGTCTTTCAATCGTGTGAGGGGAGAGGTGTAAAAATGTTTGATGGCTCATAAAACTTGCCATAATGGATGGAGGGGTCTACTGTAAACCAACGGCCTTGTGCTTTACCACAAACCTCTCCATGCTGAGAAATTGCCTGTATCGATCATTTATTGCAGTTGGAGGGCCTAAATTATTTTCCAATCCCATTTCATGTGACAGCTTGTGTTTGTCACTGCGGCCAAAGGAGGAGCTGAGGGTCTCCGTTCCTCGACTGCCTCTCCTTTGTTTCATAACTCTGCGCTCCACAGCCTTAAATCATGACTTGGACGGTGTGTTCAGGACTACCTGAATAACAAGCTCCTCCTCAGGCCAGTGTCAAAACAATCACCTCTGTTGACTGTAAGCGCTGCTGTGTTTGCTCAGGTACCTGCGCCCACAGCTCACAGAGAAACAGACGGCTGTGAGTGAGGCACTGGATTTTCTCCAGGAACATTTCTGAGGATCCATTTTGCTGATGTCTTTATAAATGTCGTCTCTTTTAAGCCTGTTTTCCACGGAGATGGATTTCTGTTGCTCAGAACCTCAGTGGGTCCATGAGTGTGTGTCCTTGCTGTGCTCTATTCCCTCCTTTGATAAAGCAGGAAGGATAAAAGCCGTCTTTATGTCTGCGAAACCGGATGTGCCAGAGCTGGTCTGAATATTTATCAGATGGTTTGACTTTTTTAACCACTGCATAATTTGAAATCAGCATAATTTGAAATCAGCACTGAACGATGTGTTTTGTGACTTTGTCTTGTTGGGAGGGATAGACACTTGGTGCGTGTGTGTGTGTGTGTGTGTGTGTGTGTGTGTGTGTGTGTGTGTGTGTGTGTGTGTGTGTGTGTGTGTGTGTGTATGTGTGTGTGTGTGTGTGTGTGTGTGTGCGTGTTTGTATGTCAAATAAAGAGCCAGAGGAAGAGTGGGGGAACAGAGAGGCCCCCTTTTCCAAGAACAGGCCACCCTTAACTACACTAATCCAGCATTTCTTTGTTTTCCCACAGGTTTCAGGATCCAAATGTCACCCCCCTTGGACTCTGCCCCGGTCGGGGACCAGCAGTGTGTGACGGACAGGCGAGTGGAGCCTGTGGTGGCTCTGTGCTGCATAGTTTCAAATTGGCCCTGGCTGAGCACTGCGAGGAGCAGTGAGTGAAGAGTCCTGCAATGGTCTGACGTCTCAGCATGGATGGAGTCAGTCAGAGGAGCGGCCAGCGCTAATGAGACCATCAGGCTTCAGCTAAGGACTTGCATTTACAGGATTACTCCCCTGTTTTCCTGCTCGTTTCCCAGCTAACTGCGTCGCTTCAGACTCTCCCAGCGGGACTTTTAATGCGTCTGGTTATCAGTGGATATATACGTCATTGTTTTTCTGATCTTCATATTTGTTTTATTCCATCCCACCTCGTTTTTATTTTTGCTTTCCCTTTTCCTGTTTTGTTTTTCAACTATGGAGTTTTTGGCTGGACCTTGGATTAAGGATTGGGCTTCATTCTTGCAGTTTTGGTTGACTGTCATCCTAAGCCTCCAAATGCAGTTCAGGCCGGGCGTTGCCTGCCCAAAGGAGTGTCGTTGCGACAACCAGTTTGTGTACTGCAATGAGCGCAGCCTGACTTCAGTGCCTCTGGGGATTCAGGAAGGCTTCAAAGTTCTCTTCCTACACAACAACCAGATAAACAATGCTGGATTCCCTTTGGAACTTCATAATGTTGCCTCAGTAGAGACTGTGTATCTCTATGGCAACCAGTTGGATGAGTTCCCTATCAATCTGCCCAAAAACACCAGGGTCCTGCATCTCCAGGAGAACAACATCCAGACCATTTCTCGGGCAGCCCTGGCCCAGCTGACCCAGCTAGAGGAGCTGCACCTTGATGATAACTCCATCTCCACGGTGGGGGTGGAAGAGGGGGCCTTTAGGGAAGCCCTGAGCCTCAAACTCCTCTTCCTCACCAAGAACCATCTAAGCAGCGTCCCCATTGGCCTTCCTGAGGACCTAAAAGAGCTGCGGTTGGATGAGAACCGCATTGCTGTCATTGCAGAGGAGGCCTTTCAGAATGTGACACGTCTCCAGCGCCTCCTGCTGGACGGTAACCTGCTGACAGATGAGGGTATTGCACCAGGAACATTCCAGGACCTGTCCAACCTCCGGGAGCTGGCCCTGGGCCGCAATTCTCTCACCTTCCCCCCTCCACTCCTCCCCAGCCAGTCACTGATCAAACTCAGCCTGCAGGAGAACCAGATAGACCAGATCCCTGTGGCGGCCTTTGCTGCCCTAAACAGGCTAGAAAGACTGGATATCTCAAGCAACCAGCTCCAGACTCTTACACAGGGAGTGTTTGATGGCCTTTCCAGTCTGAAGCACCTGATGGTGCGAAACAACCCCTGGCGTTGTGACTGTGGGGTCAAGTGGGTCGTCGTGTGGCTCAAAACGCTACCGTCATCCATCAACGCCCGAGGTTTTGTGTGCCTGAGTCCAGACAAGGTGCGTGGCATGGCAATCAGAGAGCTGACGCTGGACATCATCGAGTGTCCGGTTGATGCTGACCAGCCCCCCTGGCCAACCCTTCGATCCACACCCCCTCCACCACCCACAACCCCCGCTTTCACCACCATGATCTCCACACTCCTCACCACATCCATCCCTTACTACCCCGACTCACCCTCCCCTCCTGTTCCCCCCATCCACAACAACCCCCCTGGTCCCCTGCCTCCATACGAGGATCCCCTTCAGATCTCCTTCCACGTAATCAACTCCACCAACATCGAGGTGAGCTGGGCTTCCTATTACACCGTCACAGCCTACAAGGTGACCTGGGTCAAAAGGGGACAAAGCCACATCAACGAGGGGATGCGGGAAAGAACCGTGAGCGGGGAACGGCGGCATATTAGCCTCACCAACCTGGAGCCCCGCTCTGTGTACCGCATCTGCGTGCATGTTCTGGACACCCTTAACTCTTACAGGCCAGGAGAGGATACTATATGCTCTGAGGCTAGGACCAAGCCTGCTGTGCCCGCTAAGCCCGGCAGAGAGCAAGCTCCTCAGGAGAGCATCAACTCCACCCTGCTGATGGCTGGGATCATTGGTGGGGCGGTGCTCATCATCCTGATCACGCTGCTCAGCCTCTTTTGCTGGCACATGCATAGGAAGAGCCGGTCATCTTCGACCAAGTGGAAATACAACCGCGGTCGGAGAAAAGACGACTACTGCGAGGCTGGAACCAAGAAGGATAACTCTATTCTCGAGATGACAGAGACCAGTTTCCAGATAGTGGCGCTGAACAATGAGCAGCTGCTTAAAGGAGATTTCCGCATTCAGCCCATCTACACGCCCAACGGGGGCATTGGATTTAGAGACTGTCACCTCAGTAACAACAGCATAGCCTACTGCAAGAGCAGCAACGTGCCCAGTACGGAGTTCTGCCACACGTGATGCAGCCACAGCAGCAGCAAAAAGTACATTCACACAAACACTCGATAAACACACATACCAGTCCACGCATAGATCCGCATACACCGTTTGTGTAGACGAAGAAATACATAAGAGTTCTAGTGAAATATAACTGTACTATATATATTTCCAAGTTCTGTCTCCGATGTAATTTATACTGTGGATAATAATGTGGGATTCTCTGCTATCTTTTTTATTCTTAGTAAAGAGATTCAAGTGTTTCTTTTTTATAACCAGCAGGGTTTTGAAAGTTGTTTTAACGGTCAGTACTGTACATGAACATGGATTTGTACAATCACGGCACCCTGGGTGTAGCTTCTGACGGACGCCGTCAGCCCCAGAAACGTCGGGGGGTGGGTGGGGCGCTCAGAGGGCTGGGATCCTTTGCTAACCACAGAAGTAAAATACGGCCTGTGCTTTGAAACACTGCAAACCCTCCCCGGTACAGCAGAACAGTAGTAAAGACAACACGGCACAGGGGAAATCCAAACACTGCTGATTAGAGCGCTGTGGAAATACAGCTCTGGTTCACTGGTGGCATGTGGTGAGAACGAATCGAAGTGCACTTTCTTATTAATGGAAGGGAGGCAGGAAATGAGCAGGGGTGGTGATCCCATGTAAAGGAAGGAGGATGGCTGTGTGGGGGAATGTCACCAGTGCAGTGGAAAAGCGTGAACGGCTGTTCCCAAAGGTGCTTTCACAATAAAAGCATCTTTTTTCTGTTGGTTTACAGTAGAACAAAGGTGGGCTCAGCCAAGGGACACGTTTTGGAAAAGTGAAAAAGGATGTGTCATTTTCAGCACGTTAGTTTGTTGTTCTGAGTCTGGAGCTACTATCATTAACACCAGTTGAAAAAGCAACAAAGCATTATTGTCCCTAATGAGGCGCACAGGCCTGCTGGGACCCCCAGATCCTTTGGAAGAAATACCCTAATTTGTTCTGCTTCTCTGTTTTTTCTCCCCCTGTTTTGGCAAGCAAGGCCACAAGGGGGCAGTTTGTTTCCCTCTGTGTGGAGTGAGGGACGGAGGAACAGAGGGCAACGCAGAAAGAAAGAAAGATGCATGGATCAGTTTACCTCCTTTTCCCCCAGACCCCATTACCCAGCTGACATTACTCCTGCTCAAGCAGCACTGTTCAGAGTATTATTGCTCATCGAGCAGCTTAATGATGTGGAATCATTTAAAACTAACTGTGTTTTCTGTGTTTGGTGACTAAATGATATGGATTTTCACCGCTGTGGTCTAGTATGAGGCTGGAGGAGTCTTTTCCTCCCAGTGTGTGTGTGTGTGTGTGTGTGTGTGTGTGTGTGTGTGTGTGTGTGTGTGTGTTTAGATCATGATGAATTCCCAGCACACACACGCACACAGCTAATTATACACCCACTTATTTTAAACCTTGTCCCGGCGTTCATTAGGCGAGCTGATGAATTAGGAAACCACGACAATAAGATGGCAGCTCGCCCGTGATCCTAACAATGCTGCGCACTTTGGACCAAGCAGCTCATCAGCCGTCTCATCGTTTATCCTTTTGTTTACGTCTGATGAGGCTGTCTGCTTCTTCTACGGCCACCTGAACAATGCACCTTCTCACGCCACAGTGACTCTCACCCTGTCTGCCGTCATTTTCTGTCTCACTTTCCCCGTTTGCTCTCTGCACGAGCTCAATTAAAGCTCCTTCCCTGCTCCTCAGCTCACGGGCCGCGGTGGCATCTTTTAGCATGCGAGTTTCCAGTCAGAAGACTCCATTATGCTCATGTCCTTTAGAAGACTTTATTTGATTTGACAAGATTTTTTTTTTTTTTTTTTTTTTTTTTGAGGGGCCAAGCTTTAAGAATTCCTACCGCTGACCCTCCTGCTCCTTTCCCCCTCTCTCTTCTTAATCCTCCACCAAAAAAGGGAGAAAATATGTGGACTTTATTTTCACTTGGCTGCATGGAGCGCATGCTGGGAGAAGTAGCGTGTGTTAACTCTTTCTTTTCCTAAGCACAAGTAGAAAACCTCCACAAAAACAGGATGGAAATCTCTTTTAAAAAGTTTATCTCTTTAAAAAAGGGTTCAAAAGGCTTTCACTTGGATTATTCCTGAGCTCTGAGATTATCTCTGAGAGGATTCACCTCAGAATATCTTAAAGTAGCTGCACTTATTGTAATTCCTGCTATTGCTCAGATTATAATCCCGTTGGAGCTCACTTTAATTTGAGGTGATGCACAAACACAGCCCTGATGTTGAGTCTGTTTGGAAAAGACAAGAACTGATGAACTGGAGTTGTTTTGTGGCACATCAGGCGTTGAAACGTACTGAGATGGCTGCCATGTTTGTTTGATACAAAGTTGGGAATTTTAGTGAGGCGACTGTTTGGCTCAGTTTCTCGCTAAGGGGAAAACAGGAAGCTTTGGTCAACTGTCGTGTTTGTATGGTTAATATAAAGCCACCACTCATATGGAGCTTAGCTTAGCTTAGCATAAAGATGAAGATTTAAAAGTAGGCGACACCTGAATTGAAGATCACAGTGTGTGCTTTTAACACGTCACATGAGTTAATTACCGTAAAATCTGGAGTATGAGTTGCACTTTAAAACCTATTTGTTTTTCATCTGAAGTGGTATTAAATCCAGGAGAGGGCGCTCTCATCTTGCTGAAACTATGTCACAGTGGCTACTCTGCTTGAGCTAGCAGTGTGCAAAGTCGATCTTTGTGCGGAAAACAAGTACCACTAGAAACTAGAAAGAGTAAATGCCTATTTCTCCTCCCTTTATTCACAAAAATGTATGCATCCTTTGCTATCAGTGTTACTGCCACTGCTCTCAAACTCCTGTGCGTCCTTTTCGCTGCTATGCTGTTAACCAATACATCCCCCGGGGGGGAGAAAAGTTTCTTGTATTAAGACATTATTCTAGTTTCAAGCAAATTTTCCCACAAATTTTCCTTGTTCCTTGACAGATTTTTTTTAACTCATTACAAGCAATTCAGACCTCATTTTTGTCTTTAAATAAGTTGAAAAAAGAAAATTTTCTGGACTGACCAGTTGAATGTGGCTCATATCAAGCGTAATTAGACAATTTTACTTAAAATAAGACAAAAACACTTCATAAGATTTCAGTTTTTTTTTGCAGTGTGTTAAATACATTGCTATTGATATTTCTTCTTCATGTCTCAGTGGAGCTATGTATTGGGTGGTAACAGCAACACTGCCCCCACGGTTTTCTAGTGGCACTACTACTTTGGTTCATATCCATAAGATTTAAGAAAATGTGTAGAAATATGGATGAAATAAACGCAGAGCACAGGCAGAATGCTCTGTCTGGATCCTGAGCCGTATTTGAGTTTTAGCATAAATGGGCTTTTGCACCGCATCGAAGAAGCTTCACATATATATATATATATATATATATATATATATATATATATATATATATATATATATATATATATATATATATATATATATATATTATAACTATAGATACTGATATATTGAAATCCCTTTTCCTCTGAGAGAACTCCAAAAACTGACTGTGTCTTATTTTTTTTAAAACAGATGTGACTTATATTTCAGATTTTATGGTAGTTAGAGTCAAAAAAAAAAAAAGGAAACAGAGAACAAAGCGAGCTGAGCTGTTTTGGCATTTTGGTAAATATGCAGCATTGTATGCTAAGTTTAGCATTAAGTTTTAAGATGAGTGCAAACACTCCCATGTTCTAAAGGCTAAAAATAACAATCATAATCTTTCCTGTCACCAAAATGTGTTCTCTCACAAGTAAAGGACACAGCGTTATAATGAGGGAGCTTTAGAAAAAGCTGTCAGGCAGACTCAGTTACCTGAGACGAGGCCTGCTGAGCTGCTTCGGGGTGTGGTAAACAAGCAGCCAACGCCAAGAGCAAAGTTAGCTTAGCTAAGCATTAAGACCTTAGTGAAGAGCAAACAGCTAATCTGACTCCATCCAAAGGTGAGAAAACTCTCTGTTAAACCACACTGGAGCTGTGTTAGGAGGAAGACAACCTGTCTGAGGCCTCCCTGCATGTTCATAAAACAGTGTTAATGTTTGGGCCCAAAGTGGATCCACTTTGTTTGAGCACAGATAGTTTTTCCTCTTGTGTCCTGCTTCATGTCGAGCTAAGCTAACTGGCTGCAGCCTCTTATTCTCCATACAGATGTCTAAACTCTCAGCAAAGTGGAAACATTGCAGCATATCAAAGAAAATCCACTCTGAGTAGCTCTGCTTCCCCCGGCAGATTAAAACACATCTTTAGATCAAACTCTTGTAAATTACTGGATCCGTTTGGACGGATGTGTTATCACAGCGGGGTTCACGGGATAAAGAGATCTTCTGTGGTTATCAAAGTTTCTCCATCATATTTCTTTTTTAACTTTTCCCCTCCCAATGTCCACAGCGACCATCAACACTTGAACATTTACGCCACATTTGGTTTGTTTTTCTGATGAAAGAGATGAAAGGCTGATGTGAAGTGGAGGGGGTGGGTGAAACCACTACAACACACACTATCTCCCCTGTCTGTGAATGTGTAACAGAGACAGATATTTGCCTTACCTTTAGAGCAATGGTTAGCTACACAGGGACAGAGGATGATGATGATGATGATGATGATGATGATGATGATGAAGAGACCGTGCTTCACAGAGAGCATGTTTCCCCAGCTGATTGGAGTCACCATGGCAACACTAACAGTATTAAGAGAGAGACAGCGCATTAGGTGTGACATGCAGGAGCTAACCAAAACTTTTCATCCTCAGTGCCGACTTTAAGTGACGCACAGCTGATGATCCGCCCAACAGGGGCAGACAGAGCTCTGGAGGTTGTTTTGCAGTGCAGGCTTACATTACTCTTAATTTTCTCCTCGCTCTGATGAAAGAAGGAGGTTGCTGTGCTGTGACCAATGGAATTAAACGGAACGTATTACAGACTGCTAGCGTTTGATTATTACTGTTTCAGGGTGCCCACAAGTCATTTCCCTTAAAGCTCGTTGATTCATGTTTAAGTAATTACGTTTCATCCTGGAGAGGTCAGCTCAGACGCAGCTCTCGCTTCAAACAGGATCCATCCCAGGTCATCTTTTCTCCACCGGTCCAATCCAATCAGAGATTTCTGCATGTCCTGTATCTAGCTTCATAGCCTTTCACCTTTTTAGTTTTTGACCTTGGAGTCTGTTTCCTTGCAGCCGTTGGATGGTGGTCGGAGCTTTTCTAAAGGCAGGAGATTTACAGTGCATGTGAAACAGCTTTGTCCAGAACGTTCTTCTTGAGGAGGCGCTGCAGTTTGGTTGGCCATCCACACCAAGTTTTTCTTAGGAACCAAAGTTAAACTTCTGTTCTCATGATGAAATGTTGATGTTGTTCCATGTATGTGCCTTGAGGTTGAACTTACAATGTAAAGTCCTTGAAACCTTTAAATGTTTTTGCACAAACTGTAAATACTTAAGTGAAGCTTTTTGAAAATAAAAGAGCCATTGGATTTGAGCCATCCTCACTTTTTCTTCACAGGAATGAAAGTTTGTCCTCTGCTGTGCTTTCAGTGACGCAGCGAGGATTCTTTGTGTGACTCGTGAAGAGTTTGTTCAGACGCAGCTGAGTTTAATCTATTTTGGGTCAGACACTTGTAATTCTAGGTCGCAGATTTGGGCTGTACACACCATGCCAACTTATCCTCTTATTTCTATACAGGAAGCTGGAGACATCTTAGCGTAGCCACCGCAGCTTAGCCCTCAGCTGGGGAAAATACTCCCTCATTCCTCTTGTATGGCAAAACTAAATCCCAGAATGGGATCTTTCTCCAAATCCCCATGTTCCACCAGAGTCCAGATTCTCCCTCCCCATGACCACATCCCAATGCTGCCTCTGTAACCTCCAAAAAAGCCACATTAGCCTAATTTAAATTCATTACCATGATCAGCCACATGCATTCAGCTCAAACACAGGAGGTGAGTCACTCTGCTGTTTTCACACAGAAAATCCCCTCATGTCAAAACCTCATCTCTTGGTGCAGAGTTGTTGCTTCTGGGAGAAATGAGGCTTTGACGAGGACATTTCTTCCTGCGTGTGTGTGTGTGTGTGTGTGTGTGTGTGTGTGTGTGTGTGAGTGTGTGTGTGTGTGTGTGTGTTTTATAACCAAAACCATGAAAGATATGGAGTGTGTGATGGTACCGTGTGTGATCACCAGGACTGGATGTGGGTCTGCCTCTGGTTTTGTGCCTTCAGGTCTCAGTGAGGTCAAAGTTGCCCTGCTCCTCTGAAACAGACTTCTTTGTCTCAGAGAAGTAATCAGGAAACAGGACTTAAAAAACATAATCTTAGCAGCATGTGAGATTGTTGTCTAGGTGAGATATATATCTAATAAATAAATTAAAACCAAAGATAAAGGCTAAAAGGCAACGTGTAAAGTCAGTTATTCTCTTAGCATTTGCAGGTAACTGATTTAAAGATCGCTCTGTTCATTTAAAAATAAAACATGCAGTTTTTTGAAAATGTCCTTCCCCGCAGATTCAGCTGTTGGATGGATACTTATTTAATTGTGTAAGACTTTGAATGTTAGAATAAGACTTTAAACAACTCAAATTTTTGTTGTTACTGTACTCCTTAAGTCCACTTAATCCAGAGAGAAACATTAGAACTGTGGGGGGGGGGGGGGGGGGGGGGGGGGGTTAGATTAAAACTTCCTGCCTTTTTGGACATTATTTCTGATAACATTTTCTGTTTATTATATTCATTTTATTTTATTTCCAATGTGGTAGTTGTATTCAATATCTTCTCCTTCCTAAATTTAGTTGTTTATTTATTTGTATGTGGCTCTTCCTCTCAGATAGTCTATTTTAGCAACTGGCTAAGACTACAGATTAACCACTTACTGTCTGGATTAATTGAAGATTCCATAAAACAACATTATATTTTGTTGTGTAGTTTTGCATTCTTGTAGATGCTACTTGATACAAAAATTAAGATTGTAAATTTGAATGTAGCACAATTAACAGTTATAAATAAGTTTTATGATATTTATAGCTGTACTAAGTTCACCCTCTGACTAGTGTATTGGGACAAAGTGCATTTGATAAGATCCTTTGCATATGTAGAATATAAACCAATGCACATTAGTGCACTGAAAAACACAATAAGTTGACCTTACTAAAAAAAAAAAAAGGAAACTCTTGCCTCAAAAAATTAAATTACGCAATTACTAGATTAGTTTGAATTTGCAAAACCTTCCTTACACGTCCGTCTCCTTTTTTTTCTTTTTCTTTTTCTTTTTTCTTAGGTTAATGTATCTTAGGTCGTGCTTTGTGATAATTCAATTTTCTTGTTCTTGTTCCACACTCTAAAAAGTAAATGCTCTACTCACTTAAATATAAGAAACATTTTACACTTAGGATTTTATGCTACTTTTATTTGTACATCATTTTTTGAGATTATCATTGCAGGTTTAGTTGAAGGTTTTATTTGTATTGAGTTTTTTCCTCTTCTCTAATTGTAGTTTTCTTTTTTTTTTTCTTTTTCTTTTAGCGGTTCTTCTTTTTTAACAGACTATTTTGACGTCTGGCAAGGGACTACAGATTAAAACTAGCCTTTTGGTAAATCCTGGCATATTATCGGATTGGCAAATATTTATATGCCCAAGTAAATGAAATAAATAAATGAAATAAAAATAATTTTAAAAAGTATAATAGTTAATCTAGAATGATTTAAATGTAAAACAGAGTAAAACAAAGAGAGGTCAAGAGGCTTGGGGTATAAACATCTTTATCAGCGTATCTTCATTAGATAATTCAAAACCTGAAGTTAACATGCACAAAATGTTCCCTACAGAAGCGTTCCTCCACCTTAAACCTGTGCTCAGTCTGTTTACAGGCGGTACCTTCCTCTTCAGTCTTAGTGAAACACTTTCAGCGCAGCTTCAGCCTCTACTCGCTGTCGGCGCCCTGAGAAAGACGCCTCTTAACCGTGTTATCCAGCGCTGTCTGAGTCTGACTCTGTACGTTTGTGGGCGCTGCGGCTGATTTGAAAGGACGTGGCCGTGTTTGCTGTTCCACATATGGCGGCGACTAATGAAATGTGGATTCTTGCCTTTGAATTGTTCACTGAACAGGTGTGAGCTCTAAGAGGCTGCTTTCTCATCGTCTCCTGCCAAACGAACATTCAATTTTCTGCTTAGCGCGAGCTCTCTAACGGCTCCACTTTGTGATCCTTGTTTAAACGTCTTCTAATCAGCCTCGATATAGAGGAGAAGTCATTAAAGAATGCAGTTTAAAGCAGTCTTATTCCAGGTATTACAAACATCCACATCTGCCAGACTCAACACTGAGTGGGCTGCTTTGAAGCGCCGCTTTGTTGGTATTTCAATCTTCCATTAGCCTCAGTAGCCTTTAATTAAAGTCTGAATGCAGGTGAGGCCTTTGCCTTTTCACAGTCCTTCAGGCTAATGCGATCACGGAGGGTCGCTGGATTTCTGCCCGTTTCCTGCCAACAGTGAATGCCATGAACATTAATAAAAAAAGGACTCAATCAATCCAGGATCACCTCTGTGTGCTTTGAAATTACATGAAAACACTAATGAAAGGAGAATTGGCAGAAAACAGGCTGCGTGGTTTGCATTTATCCCTGCAGTGAAAGAGAAAATAGCCTCTGCAAGGTCTGTTCCCTCTTTTCTCCTGCGTCGCCGTTTCCTGAAGGTGCTCACTCTTTTTGATGCTCGTCATTAAAGTTTGATGTTGTGAGTTGAAAGAGACGTAAAATGCAGTGCAGACTATAGGAGCCCCTCTGCTAGCGCTTAAACAGCAAACACAGGAGATATTTAAAGAAATCATCAATCAGGGGACTGTTTTAAAATGCAAATCACATCTGTCCTTTCAATTTAAGAGCCCTGAGCCGAAGGTTTCCACGTGAGTCTGGTACAAACCACATTTTCCGCCTCTTCTCTAAGCTGCACACAAAATGTGCTTTGTGCCGCCGAGAGAGGCATAACATTTTCTGTAGCAAAGTGAATGAATTCTGCCTGAAAAGCCAGTGTGTGTGTATGCAGGGAGACTTGGAGAAAGCAGCAGCCGTGTCTTCAGAAACGTGCTCAGTCTGCTTCAGAGCTCACAGAGAAGGACTCTGCCTTCTCCACCGCTGTATGGACTCCTAATGGGTGACAAAATGAGTTCTACGCTAAGAAACTGCTAAGTGCCCTGGATGCTCCCGGGCCCTGGAGGCACTCGCAGGTGTCGACTCGGTAAAAACAACCCCTGCTGTATGCAGCATGATGCAACCCACTAACAGAGCTCTGCAACAAACAGCAGCATTGTGAGGGTAGGATCAGCAGTTTGTGTTTACACTGTGGCCTGGAGGCATCCACTCAGCTTCAGCTGCTGTGTGCTTTTAGCAGTTTTACAGTGCTTCATACTTTAAATACTTAACAGAAACCTGTGATATAAGAAAGGCACCAGGGCTCGATTTGTTTTTAGGTTTCATTGCTCTCTGTCTGTTATTGACTCAGTTCTATGTGAGACAGTGTGAGGGATGGTCTGTCAAACGTTTTCATGTATGGTGTCTGAGATGTGTGTGTGAGGCTGCAGAAGCAGTGTTTCCACACTCCACCTCCTGCAGTAAAGCAGAGTAACACTGTGTGTGGAGGTTAGAGAGTGGAGCAGTGGGGGTGGATGTGTTCACGTCTTAACCTTTGGTAGAAGGAGGAACGCTGCAAGGCAGAAAATAGACAGAAGTCACCTGCTGCTTCCTTATGTTATCACTCTGAGCTCTCCCTGCATCGGTTTAACATGTGTTCATAATGACAGGCTGATTCTGAGCTGAACTCTGCTCTGCTTTTAATCCACTGCTGAAAAACTCAAGCTGAAAAAGTAGATCACATCCAGTGGGCAGTCCTAAAAATGTCTTGGAATCCCTCTCACATATTTTTAAAAGGTTTCTGTCTTTCTCCAATATAGTCTTTGTGAGTTTAGTAAAGTAAAATAGATTCTGTGTGTTACCTTTTACTGTAGTCTATATGTAGTTGAGTATAGGCAATAAAAATGACTGAAGGTAATACTGAAAATAGTGTGAAAGTGGGGTCATCTTTGACACATGCTAATAGTTGACTAGGGTCGCTACTCTACCCCAACAGCAGAGGGCGCCAGCTTTTAGTAAAGCAAGTCACGTCAATGCGACTGAGATCATCTGTCAATCACAGCAGAGACACAGAGACAGGAGCTATGGACAGGAGATGAGACCATACTTGCCAACCTTGAGTCCTCAGACTTCGGGAGTTTTTCAAAAAAAAAAAAAAAGGGGGGGGGGGGGGGGGGGGGGGGGGGACATATTGATGTGTTGTGATATCCGTTCCATCACCGTGTTTAATCGAAAAGTTAGATCTACAAAATGTGCACGTAGCATTTCCCGTAAACGGGAATTCTCTTTTCCACTCATTCTGGGATTTACACGAGTACTTTCTCTTCTTACTCATTTCTTCTTCTGCTTTTTCTTCTGCTGTTCTGTTTGCTGCGCTTGACAAGCCGAGGTGTAACCGTTTTAAATGAGAAGGATAGTGTAGCAATATTGTTGTCCGGGTGGAAATCAGGAGAAATTCGTGAGAATTGTGGGTCCGGGAGATTTTCAGGAGGGGCACTGAAATTCGGGAGTCTCCCGGGAAAATTAGGAGGGTTGGCATGTATGGATGAGACATGGAAAGGAGTGCTGATTGTTCAGAGCAAAGTTTGACGACTAAACAGGAAACTGATGAGAAAGTGATGATGCTGATTTTACGTTAAACAACTGTCAGGCAGACAAAAATATGAATTAACAGAGTGAAATGTCTCAATATGGGAGTCCAAAAAGAGCGTCTGAAAACTGTGAACTGTCAGAGAAAAAACAATTTAACTTTAGTTTAATTTCACTGATATGTTTAGTTCTGTATCAGGGTATAACACTGAGCACCTGGGGCTTTAACAGCCTGATTCCCAATCTTTGTCCATGTGGGGACTTGAACCAACAACCCTCCAGTTACCAAGTCAAGTCCCTATGTTCTGAGCTTCTGCTACCTACTGCTTCCTTTATCAGTTAGCAAATGTTGGGCTAATGCTAGGTTGAATCAGGTCGTACAGGCACGAGTTCACATGTAAAACTCAATTTACCTGTTCAATGACTCACCTTTGGCTTTTAACTCAACTTATCATAAGAAATGTTGAAAGCCGTCTGTCAGAGCAGCTCATGGAGGTGTGTGTGTGTGTGTGAGGGGTCAGCACTGACGTTGGTTCACTGTGCATGCTTAAGGCCGGGCATTCCTTTATCTTCTTCTCCTTGCCACCTACTGAACTCCAGGTTCAGGCTCTTTTATCTGTTCCTGTAGGTAGATTTGTTCTGCAGTCAGTGAGATTACGAGATCCAGGTGAAACATTAAAACATTTAAGTGCCAAAGGTTCCAACATCATAGCTGAAATAGACGTAAAGAGAGTGAGGTGCCTTCCTCTAAAATCAGATTAAAAACGCAGCAAATCAGTAGCTCAGAAAAAAGCCAAGGATTAAAACCAAGTTAAGATTCAATAAATCTATAGAATAAATATATGAGTGCATGTAGAAATACATGGGAGTAAATATGCTACAGCTTTTTCAGCTCAGTCACAGCAGCAGGGATAAAGCTGTCTTTATCTGCTTTGTTCTGCACTTTGGGACCAGAAACCTCCGTGCTAAGGGGAAGAGCTGAAGTTCCCTTTTCAAAGAGAGGAATCATCATGTAAGGCAGAGTTCGCTATCCTCTGCTATTGCGCTACTGCTTAGTTTATGCTGGGTAGAGCTGAGGCCCACCAATGAGACAACATGACCACTTCACCACCTGACTCGAAGAGTTTTCATCTTTCAGAGACATGTGACCGAACCACCAAGGAAAAAGACTGAATCAGTGGGAAATGGGCAGCTCCAGCCTGTGAAGGCTTTACTCAAACCACCAGTAAACAGGCTTCCTTCATCATTTCAGAAACTGTTACTCCATAAAACCAGTAAGAACTGCAGATTTTGCCACCATCTCAGAACGTGTGACCATTCAGTTGAATGTGCACATCCCTCATGTCTCTGTGGCTCACTGTGAAACCCTGTGAGTTCTGTGTGTGCGACTTTACATTCATGTTTTTAACACTTTAGTAAACCTGTCAGATAAAACCCGTCAGATAAAACCCGTCAGATAAAACCCGTCAGATAAAACCCGTCAGATAAAACCCGTCAGATAAAACCCATCAGAGCGCCAGCCACAGAATTCAGGCGGACAGGGAGGCTTTACATCGATATACAGGGTATAACTGTGATGCACAGGAATCCACAAGTAACCAAGATCCAGCCACAGGCAATAAGTGATACAAGCTCTTCTCATTACCCTAACTCTTTAACTAGTTGGGCAAGAGAAAACCCTAACCCTAACCCTGAAAAATGAGCTTTGACTCTTTCAAAGTCAAAGTAAAAAAAAAAAAGTCTGATGGTCTGTGTGATTCCTGGGGGATAAGGGTTGAAAAGCTTCGCTGCACCATTTTTGTTATCAGTATTATCGGCTCAAATCACGCTGGGCCTCATTCACTAACAGTGCATACAAACACGTGTGTGCTGAACCTGTGTATTCAGTGTATCATTACTTAAAATTCTTTTTTACTCTGCTAACACATCTAGACCCTCCTCCGATCATGGGTACACACAAATGATGACCACCAACTCTCAGAAAATATAAACACATACACTTTACTCTAATTGCCTGACATATTTAAACTACTGCCAGTAAAAGAAAAAAAAAAGAATTTAATAGTATTCAATAATGAAAACTGTGAATTGGCTAAATATATTAATCAACCAAGATTTTGACACATTTCTCCCCTCATACTGAAAATCCTAAATCCTAAATTAAAGAGTTTACAGTTTAAAATGCGACAGTATTCGTTTTAAAATGTCACAACAGTTTTGATGTTAATAAAACTGTTTAACCACTCCCACCAGCAGTGCCATGAATTAGCACAGAGTGAACAAAGACATGAAATAACTGCTTCTTCTCATGACTTAAAACATTTTCTACTCAAATGACACACACACAACTTCACTGATTACTCATATTTATTTATCTGTTCACAAAAATATCCAGCAGCTGTTTCAATATGTGTCGTTTATGTTTTGGATACATTTGTTTATCACAAAACACCAAGAGGTGGACAGATGTTCAGTGAACAGACGTTTTTAGTGGAGGAAGTATGAGAGGTTTAAATGCTTGATGCATGTGACTGCATTATCCGTAGACACATAACAGACTGTGAAGTACCAGGATGTAAATGTGTCAATAAACCAGAAACCAACCCAAACCAAAGAAAAGCACACAGACCGCAGAGTCTGAGACCTGGGTTGTAATAAAGGATCCAGAAGACTGTGACCAGACAGAGAACTGCTCCAAATCCATCTGAGTATCAATGGTTTGTATTGTAAGATTACTAATCACACTGGTTCATAGTTTGATGATATACTGTCGTTTCATTTTGATCATAAAGTCTGTTAAGTCTGATAGGTAAGTTCCGGACAAATAAACTCAGATACATGGTTTTCATGGCAAAATAATTCAATGCCATGAATTCAGTGGTGTTTTTATTTCAGTATTTAAAATTCAGTAGCTGTTGAAATTCAAATAATTTAGTTTCTTTTTTGCTTCCATATAGAGGATGTGGTGTTGTTGTTTCTTTACATGTAGAGTTTCAGCTGAATGTTGAAAAACTACTAAACACAGTTATTCCCCCAAAGCCACGGCTCTTCATCCCCTCACCGTGTCAGAGCAAACCGCAGTAATGAAAGTATTTGGATTCACAGACTTTCTGAGACGCATCACATCATTTCTCTCATTTGTTTTTAAATCCTGCTTTAATAGGCTTTAATTAACTGCATCCATATCCAGGCAGCTGTGAGGCTCAGTTCATTAGCTGAAGAAAATATCAAGTTGTCCAACATTTTTTCAGTCTACAAGGCATCTCCTGTATCCTCAGTGTGGTGTGAGGCTGTTTTCATTAAGCTGCTAACACCTGAAGCTTTGGCGTGCTTGTATGCTAATTGGTGATTCCTGTGTGTAGCATACGTTTGCGTGTTGAATGCCGTAGAGAGGCTGTTATCACCGGGAAAGGGGATTTCTCAGAAGACAGAAGTATGGAGGAATAATTGGAATGGGTCTAAACATGTCCACTGAGTCGGCCTTCTTTGATTGAAAGTGCTTTCACCAAGCACTGTTTGGATTTTTCAGAATCTACAGTATCAGTGTGGTAAAGGCCAGAATGGGTGTGATGCTTCAGAGGAGATGTTTATGCATGCACGGCACACAAAGGGAGGAAGCAGAACGTCCCACTTTAAGATAAATCCATTGTTCTGGCTGCAGGAGGGAAACAGAAATCTGCGGCTACGCTGAACACGAAGCAGCCTTTTCAATAATTAAAACGCCACCTGCCAGGGAAACTTTAAACAAATTCCCCGGTAGCCTTCCAGATGAGAGTTTAACTTTCTCCTTTGGACCACATGGAGCACGGCAGCGCCTCCATATGCCGGGTCAGGGGGGTCAGGGTAGTCACAGTCCCAGGTGGGGCCGAGCAGCTGTGACCCCGAGTGGAGCTTAGCGTCTGGTGCGGGCTGTAATGGATGAAGACGGTGATGAATGGTGAAGGCTGGAGGCTGGCTGGAGGTGACCAGGAGGAGACTCAAAAAAGGCGCTCTCCTTTTTTAGGTTCATGTTTGATACAAGTCCAGGTTGCACGGGGCTGAAGCCCGACAGGGATTTATGGATGTTGCAGAAGCTCCGCAGAGATAGATCACTCAGAGGGCTAATCGGGTTCCTGCTCCTCTGTGTTAGGAGGAAACAACCTCTTCCACTGTACAAAAACATGTTTACATGTAACAGGTTCCTCGTCTGCTCCGCGCTCAATGACTGCAGCCCAAAAAGAAATCAACAGAGCCACTTTAGTCAACAACATACAGAGAGGCCTTACAGGAGGAAAACACTGCAGCGTGATATACACCTCAGGATGTCACCTGATAGAAACTCATCCCACAACAAGGCCTCAGCGGAGATATTTATGAGGCGGAGTCACTCTCTGAGGTCAAGTTTTCACAGCGTGAGTTATGGGAAACCAGGAGGACAGACCGTAAAGACTGCACGCTGCACAGAAACACAAACCACACCATCACTTCTAACAAAGCATAAAGACAGGAACCTGAGGAACAAATACAGATCATATCAACAGAAGGTTCTGTAGTGTGGGGGGAACCAGCTTCATAGACTGAATAATAACTGTACCAGAAAATCCCTTCCTCTCTGCTGTCGATGGCTCACACCACAGTCACACCACCACCGTCCCCCCACCTTTAATGGAAATATTGCTGAGTGTTGGCAAGAATCTGGGATAATACTCCGATATCACAATATTGTGACATATCCTTATATTGTGTACAGTTAACTAAAACTAAATAGAAATGATGTTGATGTAAATCATGCATTATCAAAAACTGAAGGACAAATGAACTCAAAAGTGCTTTGTTAAAAACAACTTTTCTATTTTTTTTTTTTTTCTTTTTTTGCTATGATGCCAGCTGTGAGTTTTTCTTCAAGCAGCTACAGGGCCCCGCGGGTCACATGACCTGAGCTTTGCTACTGATTGGAAAATCAAACAATCCTAATAACTTCTGAACTGCAGAGCTAAAATTTCACTCACCGTACAGTGAATGCTGAAAGTGAAATCAGCGTTTTAGACCCAAGACGTTTTTTGAACCAGGCTGTAATCTTGTTTTTAAGGCTGTAAAGTCTGTTTTCATGGCTGGGTGTGTGCGTGACTTCCAGTCTTTCTGCAGCCAGCCTCAAGCGGATTCTCAATGAGCAGCGACTTTCAGCACTTCACAGCATAGGCTTCATTTTTACTGACAGGATGTTGCCCCCTGCTCACACTTGCTGCGTGTTCAGTCCAACAAGCTGTATGACTGACAGACAGCTGGAGCCTCAGACCGAGGAGTTCCTGCTCTTCCCACTCCATTGATCAGTCTCTCTTCATTCATGTTGGGCTGTAAAACCTCAAACCTGGTGACTGCTGGTCTGGCTCCGCTCATTATGTCATCATAGTCAAGATAAATACAAACTGATTCTGACACAGTTTGTTTTATTTGGAAGTCGTTGGGTGTTTTTAGGTAGTTTCTGGTTGTGACTTCCTGTCCTGTCGTTCTTTTCTACGCTTCATGTCCGTCAAAATAGGATGGCGGCCTATCATCTGTAACATAACAGACCAGCCACGCAGATGGACTACAACAGAACAGATCCAGTGTGAGATGACAGACTGTCCCATCTACCATACTGGAGTTACTGAAGTCGTATTTTTCTTCCAACTAAAAATGTTTGGAAAAAAAATCAATATTAAAATTTGAAATATGGATATTGAATCGGGGGTCAAAGCATCAGGATACACTGCTGTATCAATATTTTTCATGCCTCTACAGCTCTCCAACAGTACTGAACAGAAGTATGCCATGACTACAAATCTTCCCTCCCACAATGCACCTGAACAGTGTGACCAGTCTTCTGTTTCCTGGTCACTTAGCTCTCCCTGCTCTGTGTGTGGTTCAGTTTCACCTCCTGTCCTTGTGTTTCCCTCATGTCTCCATTGCCCTCATGTGTTTCACCTGTGTCTCCTCACTCACATGTGTTGGTTCACCCTGTGTCTCAGATTTTGTTCTTCTGCACCCACCTTTAGTAATATTTTGTCTGCATGCCTGCGCCCACACTGGCAGTATGGAAAAAACTCAGTACACTTTGATCTCTCAGCTGGCGCCCTCAGCTGCCTGGAGCTGACCTCCTCTGGACTCAAAGATCTAAAGGAGGTCAACCAGGCTCTGCTTGAGGAAGTGAAGGAGCTCAGGAAAGAAAAAATAACATGAGGAGTGTGTGGAGGTTGAAAAGGCCTCCCTTCAAATGGACAACACCACGACATGGAGGAAGTCACTCCAAACCCAGTCCAGGACACATCTGAGACCACCCAGGTGAGGCCTGAGACTGTCCAGGAGCCTTCCAAGATGGAGAGGATTGCTCTGTGGAGGCACCAAGGGGCAACATCCGGTCAGTAAAAATGAAGCCTATGTGGAAGAGCTAAAAGTCGCTGCTCATCCAGAATCCGCTTGAGACTGTTTGCAGAAAGACCAGAAGTCACGTACACACCCAGCCATAAAAAAAGACTTGTACAGCATTAAAAACATATTTACAGCCTGGTTCAGAAAACAGCTTGGGTCCGAAACTCCGATTTCATTATCAGCACACACTGTACAGTGAGTTCTTAATTTTTTTTAAATTAAATTTTATTTTATTTTTTTCTACTCAGCTGTTTAGAGGTTATTAGGAT